>NW_026125212.1:0-124482 GCF_943737965.1 Phodopus roborovskii | reverse complement strand
CAATATGCTAACAAGGCAGAAAGAAAGAACTAGTACCAGGAGGCAAACATGAAGTAGATTCCAGGCCAAGGATGCCCCTTCACTGGCCTAGTGAGCAGGTTTACTTCCTTTGTTTTAGCACAAGAGAAGCAGGCCCCACTCATTTCCAAAGCTTGTGTTCACATGGCAGAGAAGAGATTTTAACACATGCATCTGTAGGGGTTTTTTTTGCCCTGAGCTCTTGGTAACAATATAAAACATCCACAAAGCCAATTCTGTAAGCTAATATTTATCACACAGTTTCTCAGTGCTGAGCTCTCTTGTTCAGATTTTGTTTGCATCTACTGATTTTATCTGTTGTTTATGTTGTTGGTGTTTACCTTTGCTTTGTTTTAGTTGTGCTTTGAATGATAAATGTTGGCCATAGGTTCATGTATAAATACTTGGTACCCTGTTGATGCTGCTGCATCGAACTGGCTCTTTTTAGGACTTGGAGCCTTTATAGAAGGAGTAAATCGCTTAGTGGGTGTTGAAGGTTTATAGATTAAAGAGTTTTATTTTTATTTTATTTGTTGGGCAGGATTTCACTATCTTTCTTAGATTTGTGGAACTGAAGGACTTGCCTCTTACCTCAGCCTTTTGAATTATGGGACTATAGGAATATTACTGAGATACAATTCTACCCACTTCATTGTTGTACAAAAGAAACTTTAGAGGAATGAAGAAACTCAGTGGTGATTGCAAGTCCTAAGAAGAATTTCTCACAGTGCATTTAATGAGATAAGGGCTCTCCATTTTTCTAGGAGCAAAGTCTGTAAGAGCAGGCTTGAGCCATGAAGAGTTCTGGTTATTGAGAAAGGCTGGTCATAAAAACTTGAGAATTAAGCATTCCAAGGAAATTTACTGAATTAATAGCACAGTCAGCTGAGATGTAGCCTCAGGCAGGATAAGTGGATTTTTCAAATGCTGGTAACAGTCCCAGCTACACACCTACTTTGGGAAGAGCAGGTGGAAGAGAGATCTCACCCAATACGTAGAGGCAGTAGGACAACAGAGAGGAGATGACTTCTATCCCTGGCCACTGTCAGGCAAAGTCTGGGGGTTTCTGCTTATACAAAAGTGTGTCAGCTTTTACCAAAAGTGACACACTTTGCATACACTCAAACATGAGTCAGCATGTGTGTCTCTTGTCAAATGATTTCTGTGTTTATACATCCTGGCCTGCAATGCATTTCTTTAACTCGGCTCATCTTTCTATCAGCTCACCAGGTGCCAACAAGCACCCCAAAGACACAGCTCTTCTCCCTTCTCTAATCTCTCAGTACAGATACATCTTCTGCTGAGTGAGCCATGCAATTCCAAGTACGATTGATTCTAAGAGAAAATTGCCCACCTTTTAGAGTAAATAAAGTTGAGAGTAGGGCTGAGCAACTTCATTTCCACTTCCTAGTATGGTGACTGAAGAGTGAGCTTCCTTCAACTGCAATTGCTCCTCTGAGAAAGTTTTATTTAGCTTAATAGAAGAAAGCACAGTTTCTAGACCAAAGGGGAAAAAAGACAAAAAGACATTTCAGCTTTGACTTAAAAATCTCTCTCTCTCTCTCTGCCTCTTTCTGTCTCTCTCCCTTTATTTGTATTTTTACCAAAAGTCAATTATAGTATTATGAAGTATCAACCTAATAGATATAGTTGTGCCATATAAATGACAAGCAGAAAGAAGATGGATAGAATAAAAGGCTCTAAAATATCTGATATGAGGAACATCCACAGGGAGGCTGACAGACAAAAACACAGGACCCTGTGAGATAGGGACCACACCTTCTTTCTGCAGAAGCTGATGTTTGTGTGCCACTGAGCAAAGATGCTAACAAAGAGCACACTGAGTAATGCATGTCAGATGTCTGTCCTTTGTGCTTAGCACGTGTTGTATGTTACATAAGGCACTCACTTTGCCCTCCTACAGGCTTTATATTTCTTTCTTTCTTTATTTTCTTTTTGAGGATTAAGGAGACCATCCTACGTGGAGCTGTCAGGCATCAGTCAATGTGGGTTGAAATTAACTGTGAGAGAGACACCCAACTGGGTTTAATCAGAAGGGAAGCGAAGACACTGTACTCATGAGAAGTTTAAATAATAGCATCTACATTATTTATATCCCCAGGCTTTAATCCAAATAACCAACGGGACAAGAAAAATAAAAAGAATAAAAGGTTGTATGCAGTGTTTTGTGCAGTATAGGTGTCTCAAACTAATGAGCCTTCTGGATCCTCGTTCCCTTCTGAATATCACCAGGGGTGATTATAGCTTACAAAAGTAGACCAGAAAAAAGCATGCCTTCCTATGTCTTGGGCTGTAATTAAAGCCACAAGCCATCAGATAGCAAAGAGGCCAGCTGCAGCCTTAAAACCTTTAGTACCCTGGCATTAAAAATAGATTACAGCACAAAATATATACCCAAAATAATCCCAATAAAAAATTTGCACATTTGATTACTATAATTGATTTTTTTCCTTCTAGATATGAATAAATGACCCAGGCTAAATGCCAGTTCCTTGCAAAGAATTTCATTTAAGCTTCACTGAATTGAAAAGGCTCAACCAGACTCAACATTTCCAACTTCTTAGCAAGTAGCAGAAAATCTACCTGACAGTTGCTATGGAGACACGAACAGGAAGAGTGAACCACCAGCCTATAAATCCACAGAGAAACCTTTCTTAATTGGAAGGCCTTTAACCCACACATTTTTCTCATAGCTGCAGAGCTTATTTCTAAAGAGATTATTAAATTCCTCAATTGACTTATGAAGGATGCTTCCCACTATATTACTGTGCTTTGGGTTGCTGGTTCTTTATATCTGTTTCCAAAATTACAAAGCAGACTAGGGATAATAAAAGTTAACACAGATGTTTCAATGAAAAATCCATATGATGGTCTGAAAATAACTTCAGAGACAACTCAGAACACAAAGGAGTCCTGTGTTCAGAACCAGAATGGGTAGATGTGTTTGTTTCCAAACTGGATCCAAGACACCAGGTTCTTCAATCCTATTTGAATCTGACATGTTAATATAAGTATTAAAGCCTGGCTACACTCCCTAATGTTTAAAAACAACTGACCAAATAGCAAAATGAATAAATGAGGTGATAGGATGAACTAATTTTATACTCACTTTTGACATTTTAAAAAGTTGCTCCTTAGAAGGAATTAGCAGTTGTTAATAGTATGTGACTTCCCAAATAAGGAGCATACAAATACCACTAACATCTCCATAAATCTTAATTGCATTGGCATATTTTAATTAGTTCATTATGTGACAAAGTTTTTTAATATAATAGGTACAAAAAAGGAGGAGTTATTTCTGAAAATATTGAGCATATATATTTATCTACCCATATCCACACAGGACCTTCCTGCTGTGTATAGTAATAGCCCCTCCCCAGCCCTATTGCATTCAAGTTTCATCCCCAAGGATCCCTTAGGTACCTTCATTAATGGCTTTCTTTGTGTTGTAATCTCTTAAATATTCCATTTACATGTTTATTTATTTTTTGTCATGTCAATAACACTTATATACATCATGGTGTTACTGAAGGAAAGGCTAAGTAGGTAGGCAGAAACACTTGCTATTCAAGCATGAGGACCTGAGTTCAAATACAAAATAACAATGTACAAATCTGGGCATAGTAGCAAAGGCATCTGTAACCCCACTGCTCTGGGGTGGAGAAAACTGATCCTGGGGCCTGCTGTATGCCAGTCTTGCTCCTGGCTAAGTGGGAGATCTTGTCTCAAAAACTGTGACAGAGTGATAGAGCATAGCACCAATGTCTCTCTGGGGACCTCCATGTGTGTGAGACTATATGTACAAGCATATATACCATACATATACCACATTCACTCTCTCTCTCTAACACACACACACACACACACACACACACAGACACACACACACACACGATATGATTTCTTCTAGTTTTAAAATATAATGTTCTATTACTTTTGCCTTGTTTCCTCTTTCAAGTCTTCCCTCACCTGGAATTGTAGGAATTTATTCTCCTTACTACTGCCACTTTTACTTCTTTATCTTTTTTCCTGTTCCTGGAAAATGGCTCCCATTCCCTGTCTTTATACACAGACTATCTCTATAGGTGCTGACCTCTCATCTGGCATGGCAGACTCCTGCTTGCTTTCAGATGACTTTCCCTGTCCATTATAAGGCACCCTTCTGGCTTTCCTCCCCTACCCCCAACCCTGTCTACATTATATTTCTCAATATTCTTTGTTAACTTCCTCCTGATTTAGTGACTTCCATTAATAAATGTTGTACAATAAATATTTATTGTAACCTCATCAGGAAAAAAGAGCTTAAACTTTATCTATCTCTGGGGCTAAGTGAATAAGAACATTTTCTACTTTTCTAGAGGACCAGAGTGGGATTCCCAGCACCTACACTGGGTGGCTTATAACTGTCTGTGACTCTAGTTTTAAGGGATCTGACACCCTCTTCTGGTCTCTTTGGACACATACATACATACACACACACACACACACACACACACACACACACAAATAAATCTTAAAATCTGAATCACCATAAGCTGTTAGAAGCACTAGGGAATGTATTTAAGAATATGCCTAAGGGCTGGAGAGATGGCTCACAGATTGGGAAATTTGCTGCTCTTGAGGAAGTGAGTTGGTTCCCAGTACCTACAGCTTACCATCATCTATAACTCCAGTTCCTGGTAGTCCATGTTCTTTTCTGCATGTACTAGACATGTACACACTGCATTTCCTTTGAGTAGGAAAATACTCAAATACATAAAATAAAAATTAGTAAATCTTTATGTAGTATGAATAATAAAGCCCAAAGACAAATATTGGGGTTAAAGCTGAAGATCACGGAAGCAAAACAGCCGGCCACTAGAGAATTCTCGCCTCTACCTCAGACTGAAAGGGCAATTCTGTGTTCAAGAATCCTCAGCGTGGCTGGCGATGGAATTCAGAATACAACATGAGAAACTGAGCTCCTGTCCCTAGTTCTGGAATTAAAGGCCTACACCACCACTGCCTTGCCTCTATGGCTGACTAGTGTGGCTAGCTTTGAAATCGGAACTTCAGGCGAGACTTGTTTCTCAGATCATAAACAAAATATCACCACATCTTTAAAAGATCTGATTCATTATCGGTACTTACTGGAAATGGCAAATATTAGTATGTGTTTGAGACCTCTTATAGATAACTGCCATGAAAACATATGAACACTCTCTTCTCCTGGGCTGTCTTCTGCATAGGCCTCCTACTTATTTTTTGTGTTCTTTGTGCTCATTTGAATCACCATCTTCATAAAAACATCTGCTTATTCATCTTATGGGAGTGTTCAGAATTACTATGGCTTTCTACCATTTTGTTGAATAATATGGAATTTCTAAGTAATATAGAGTTATTTGGTTTTGGTTTTGTTTGTTTGTTCTTTTTGTGTGTGTGTGTGTGTGTGTGTGTGTGTGTGTGTGTGTGTGGTTTTTTGGGGCAGGGTTTCTCTGTATTGCTTTGGAACCTGTCTTGGAACTAGCTCTGTAGACCAGGCTAGGTCAAACTCATAGAGATTCATCTGCCTCTGCCTCCCGAGTGCTGGGATTAAAGGAGTGTGCTACCAACGCCCACTATAATGGGAGTTTGAAGAAAACAACAGTGTTGTAGATTCTCATAAAAGGTTTCGGTTAAGTTACATGTATACTTATCAGCACAGACCATACTTTTGCAGTACTCACAGTGAAATTGCTTTCTTCTGATAAACTTATCTGCTGTCTATTTTGATCAATAATATCTTACAGGAAAAGTCTCTTCTGCAGCCGCTTGTTTAACAACAAAGCATTCCTCTTCTTAGTGCATTCAGGAGATTTGCTCAGGATGTGCTTGGAGCATCTCCATGGTATCTACACTAGGAGGCCAGGCCAATTTTGGAAAAAAATGTGTTGAAGCTTATAAGTGAGGGAAAAAGCCTGAGGACAGAGAAATGTGTAGCTTACATGTAGCTGTTGCTGCTGCTGCTGCCATAGGAACTAAAAACTTTGAGATGGGGGTACCTGGGCAAGGCACAGTCACTCTTTACTATCTTATACAGGTGAGCACATGCTGGCCACACACACACACACACACACACACACACACACACACACACACACACACAACAACAACCATGTGGCTAACATTCTCATTTAAATAAATCCACTGTGCTTTGCTTGCATACGTCTATTCTGAAAGACCTTGCAAGGGACAAGAGAAGACATTCAGAAAAAAAGAGTTCTGAAGACTACCTTACCCACAGAGACACCATGACAGTGTCTGGGGGCTGACTACATGGGAGGGTATGTGCAAAAGCAGAGCTTGGGTGTGGGAGAGTGTGATACAGAATCTAGCTTTGAGTATTGCTGCCTGTGTGATTTGGGGAAAAAATTTATTAGGCCTTATTATTTCCCTTGTGAAGAGAATGATAGTATCACTCTTCAGGAATTGGTGTCAGAATAGCCTGAGGTGATGTGTATAAGGCAGTTTAAGTCAATAAATGTTCAATAAAACATAGCTACAAACAGGTAAGCCAAGTAGATGAAAATCTGTGAGGTCATTTCTAGATAATACTGCAGCTAATTCTGCCAGTGCACTGATCAAAAGGATGGATGTATGGTTGTTCACATAGTACATGATCACCTGAATATCATACTGGTCTTCTACATTAATCACTATCTGTTGTCTCCTTAATTCTGGCCATTGTTTGAACATACTATTTCAAAAAAATAATATTTTGCAAAAGCAGGTTTTTAACCTGCTCTTAAAAATTTGAAATAGAAAGTTTAGTTTTATTTTATTTATAAAGGAGAATGCTAAAATAATATTAGTGACATATTTATATATTTGGAGATAATAATAGACTGAATAAGAAACAGTTCTTCTGCAGAGATGGTATAGTTAGATTATTTTTGTTTGGTTTGTTTTTCTCTAAAAAGGAAAGAAAATTATTCACTAAAGGTATAAAAAGCAAGAATGAGATTGGAAGCTTGCTTCACTAGCTTAAGTCATTCATCTCCAGTCTATGTATGGAGGGGTTCATCACTGTGTATTACAGTACTTATTCCAACATTAATTAGCCAATTTAATTCCCATCATTTCAGTAAAATATTTGTAGATTTTTAGATGTTACTTCTATTTTATAGAGAAGGAAAGGTTTTCAGAGAATTAATTTTCATGGTTTCACAAAGAATTCAACAGAATGAAAATTAAGTTCTATGTGGGTTGTGGTTTGAGCCTGTAATCCAAGCATTGAGGAAATGAGACAGAAGGACTGATGTGAGTTTGAGGCCAGTCTTGGGTTGCAGAGTGAGACCTGTCTGAAATAAATAAAACAAACAACATTGATAACAGCTGTGTGTGATCAAGACCTATTCCCATTTCCTTGAGATGGGATAAAATATCAATTCATCTTCCTGCACTTCTGTATCCTTCCTCCCTCCCCTTCTCTCTATCCCTCCCTCCTTCTTTTCCTCTCTATTGCTCCTTTCTGCTTTCTTTCTCTCCTTTTGTTCTCTTCCCATACATACTGTTCCTAATGAAATCATCAGCCTTTCTATATAACATCAAGTGAGTTCTTTCTAGCAGCCATTTACCTGGGACTACCTTGAGAGACACCATCACTGTTTTCTTTCTTTAGTAGAAGGTGAGATTCCTTCTTCAGCACAGTACAGATTCTCATCACAGCAAAAAACCAGATAGTATCCCCTTTATCACTTACTATTCCAAAGTAAGCATACATTATTAATGCCAGTGAGGGAACATGCACCCCTAAGTCCCACCTTTCTTTTCAATTTTAGTATCATTTTTAGCCTGTGTAAAGGTGTATATCTATAATCCATGATTTTAGAACAATTTTCTTTTTAGAAATATGAGTTCTCTCCCAAAACTAAATTCTGATGTATAAGTTTCTATGTTCAACACTTCCCTAGTACAATTTTCTCCTAATAATTAAGATCAAATCTATGCAATGTTATCGACCATATTTTCTAATGAAATTTGTAGCAATTTTATTACCTGAAATTACTTTCTAGTATGTAGCTAGCTCAAAGGAATGATATGAACAGTATGCAGAGCATTAGAATGCATTTGTTGGAAATTTTTGAACAAAAATGAGATATTTATTAGCCTCAAACTTCTTATTCTTTCTGAAGATGTATCTGAAATAGAAAAATTATTTCACTTTTAAAACCCTCCCATTATTAGTTATGTATATATGGTTATTCTTTTCCAAACACCAGATATTTATATTATATTATATATATTATATTTTATATATATATAAATTATATTATAAAAAACATTTTCCAAGAGGTCTTAATAAAAGTGAGAGAATGTGGAGCCAATCCATGTGTAACAGCCACAAAACTGCCCACACAAGACTGTAGAATATCAAGCCAGTCAAAATTCCCATGGATAAAGAAGGGGCTATCAACAGCTGATGGCAGCTGGGCAAGGGTGAGGTTATTTTATTCAGGAATGTGGTCTCTGGTAGGTTATCCATGCACTAATATAAACAGTAGACTATACATATTTTAAAACAAAACCATCTTACCAAACAACAACAGGAGAAGACACAGGACTGGAGAGATGTCTCAGCAGTTAAGAGTACATAATTCTCTTTCAGAGGACTAGAGTTGGGTCCCCATTCACTTAGGTGCTGACACACAACTGAGTTTACTACTATAAGCTTACTGTCCATGACTGAAGCTCAGGAGAACTTAATGTCCCATGCTTCTGAAGATGCCTGAACCTATATACATGCATAATCCCCCTCCATACACACATATACCTACTTAAAATAATACTAAAATAATATTTAAAAGAGAACATGAAGTTGGTGGTGGAGTGGTGATAAGCTTGAACTATGGTGTGTACATGATAAAATTCTCAAAGAATAAATTAAAATATATTTAAAAAAATAATGACTGGGGAAAGCAGGATTTGTTTTAGTGCGTTTTTACCACTGCCCAGGACAAGGCAAAGTCAAGAGAAAGTAATGAGAAATGAGTGAGGCTATTCATAGAACTTAATAAATCAGATTTTTTTTTTTTTTTTACAGTGTACAGCCTTCAGTTGCTTTAGCAACCCAGGAATTATATTAACTCAGAACTGGCCTCTCCTCAGCAGTGTTCACCTTGCTTCAAAATATTAACACCAGTGTTCTTCAGCTGTCCTCGGTAGTGGGAGGGTATCCCCAGGTAAATAGCCATTTTATGGAGGAAAAAAAAATAAGTTCAGGTGAAGTAGCCCAGTTACATTTACCTCCAATTACATCAGTAGATTAGGATATAGAGCTGGATCTAGCCATTAGTCCTGGCTTACATTCTGAGATAAATACAATTTATTCTTTTAGATCGAAATTAATTCCTATTTAAGAATTTATCTTTCGGTTCCTATCTTCATAGACTGCAGTCACTTGCATTGGTTACATTTGCCTGCTGGTAACAATTATATTTAGAAAGCTATTTGAAAGCACTGAAGCATGACCCAAATCAGGTAGACACCAGAGGGGGCCCCATCTCATGAAAGAAGGAAACCGCAGTGGGCAAAATGCCATTAATATGATTCTCCCCTGCCAGGGAAATCCCAGGACCCCAGAGGGAAATAATCCCAAGTGCTGTTGGTCTCATGAGTGAGGGGATAAAATGTGCGGATGCAGGGTAGTGAGGAATTGCCAGATGAGGGGCATAGTAGAGAGAATGGAGCCACAGGAGGAGAAACCTAAGATAGTAAACCCCCTATCTTCAGACATTTTAAACCACACTGGGGAATGCATATGAGGAGGTAGCTTGGGGCTCAGAAGGAAACAGCTTAAAGAACAAGTAGCTGAAGACAGAGCTATTTTCATAGGGGAGACAGAATTGGGGATTCAGGTCCCACTGGGCTAACATGGCTTGGTAAATATTTTAGATTTTTCATTGAATTCCCACTTACAAAAGTCTAGAGATTCACTCTAGAACTAAGAAGCAAAACTGAAACACATTCAGCCTTAACAATAGTAACACCAAGCATCACTCAACTCACATTGGCTTCCAATAATTTAGCTCTCTACTGGAGCAAGGCTTTTCATTCCTGGAAGATAGCAGAATCCAGAATTTCATCTCGGCAGGGTATAATTCGAATTAAACATGTTGAACTGAGATAGACAAACAGAAAAGTCAGTTTGTAAAAACAAGACTAAGATGAGTCAAAATATTTGAATTAATAGCCATGAGATTTAAAAAATTAAGTCAAATGTATTAAATAACCTATATAAATAATGGATTTACATATGTGATGATAAAAAATCCTCATAATAAAAGCATAAAGAAAGGGGTCAAAACTGAATTACCTTGCTATAAAATGTTTACATGAGTCACTAGATGGTCACATATGTTGTTAAAAAGCACTGTGATGCTTTTTACTTTTTACTTATCCATTTCTAACTATGGGTTAGAAATAGCAGAATAGTTAAAATGCCATCTCTTTTGAGTAACCAAAATAAGTAAGTAGAGGTTAGGGAAAAAAATAACACAGATGGCAATGAGAAAACAAAAGTGACTAAAATCTATCCTTTAAATATAGTGAGCTTTGCCTCCAAAAAGTTTAAGGTATGCCATCTAAAAAAAATATTTATAATCTACTAACAACTTTTCTGGAGCTAAAGATGTGCTTACTGAATTTAGTCTGAAACATAACCTGAGAACCTTCACAGTTTTATTTGGTGACAAAAATAAATGAAAAGAGATCCTAACTCATTTCTCTTTAAGTCCCTAAATCAAAAGCATTTATGCCCCTAAACCTGGGCATATAAAATAAATGGTGAATCCCAGGAGGTGTGAGACTGATTGGAAAGTCACACAAAGAACACTAGACTGTCTGGTGTGGTATAAAAGGAAATGTGTTAAGTAACAACAGCAAATGCCAACTTGGACAGAACCAGGTGAATGCTTATGGGGCACTGACTATGTAGGTCTCTGGGTATATCATGATATGTCATATGACTCATCACATGCTTAGGGAGGTAGCTTTGCAATGAACTGATACCTAGGTGTGGGTTTTCTATTTAAATATTTTGAGGGGGAGTATGAAGATCATCATGACAGCCGAGGAAGTCATGCCCATTAGGGTAAACCACCCTTAAAGAGAACAATTGGAAGAGGGAAAGCCTGAGAGAGACAGAATGTATAAGGTATCATCATGAGAAAAATGGGGGACATTTTCTCTGTATCCCCAAAACAGCCCTTGCCTTGGCTCTGTTTCTGGAGCATGGGTATCCCTGTTGCTATTGGTAGTGTCATACACTCTACACATTACAGAAGAAGAGGTGCTCTATCCAGGCATCGTATTTTAAGAAGTCTGCTTTTCCTTGATTTGTTTCTGCAGGGAACCAGAAGCTACTGTTACTGAGTAACTCTCATCTTTTTACTCTATCCTTCCTTGTGGTTATCAGTGAACTAATTAAACATATTAAATACACGCTTTTCAAATGGTCAGTGTAATCTGATTACATGTGTATAATATCTTTGCATACACACTCTACGTATCTTTCCATCTATCACTTCACAAATCCATCTAATGAATGTATCTAACAAAGGTCTAGCCTTGATGCTAGAGTTTCTTTTTATACTTCTGGACCCTGTTTTCATAATCATGCAGGGAGGATGATAAAAACATGGCCACCCTCTTTTTCAAGATTCTTCTGTGAATTTCAAAGGTCCTTAAACTTGGTAGACTTAGTCAAAATTTTAATATATAGAATTTATGCACTTATGTATAGATATTCTTATTTCTACTACTTGAGGTTTTTTGTTTGTTTGATCAGAGAACTAATAAAAATGCATCAATTTGCAAGTGTCTTTGTTTTTATGACATTCCCATGGGGAAGGATTCTCTATCATAGTAGAAAAATTGCAAACTTAAGAGTCAGAATGTCACTACATATGTCTGAGTATTCTATTGCTGTGAAGAGACACCATGACTGGCAACCCTTATAAAAGAAAACATTTAATTGGGGGCTGGCCTACAATTTCAGCTGTTTAGTCCATTATCATAGTGGGAAGAACAGCAGCACACAGGCAAACATGGTACTGGAGAAGCAACTGAGAATTCTACATATGGATCTGCAGGCAACAGGAAAAGAGAAACCCACTGGGCCTGGGGTGGGCTTCTGAAAACCTCAAAGCCTATCTCAGTGACACACTTCCTCCAAAGAGTGCATGCCTCCTAATCATTTCAAATAATGCTATTCCCTGGTGAGCAGGCATTCAAACTATGGGGGACCATTCTCATTCAAATCACCACACCATAGAAATCCCAGCCTTACCTGTTTTGTCCCAGGATAGAACTCAATGTATTTTGTCAGTCTTATGTAGAATTAAATAATATAAAATGTTTATAATAGTGCCTTGTATTTAGCAAACACAATTAACAATTTTACTTCTTCTGGCACATGTGAAATACCACTAGGAATACATTTTCACACAGCACACTGGTCCTCTCTCAGTGTGCCTTAGGAATTCAAACGTAAAGCCAACCCATTCTACTTATGGCCCACAGACTGTATTTTAAATTGCATCCTGCTTAAAAAATATGTAATTTCACTTATCCCTATACATTTTCTTTCTATTAACTTAAGAGCTTCTGGAAGTCAAGAACAAGGTCTTATGTTAACTAGAATAGGAATAGAAAGTGCTCAATAAAATCTTGGATAAATACCTTTAAGGTTGGATTGAGGAACCACTAATTAAGTTTATGAAAGAAGTGCCAGTGCAAATTGAAAAAAATATGTCCTTCAATATATATATATATATATGAAATGCTATGAAAGGATCCAAACACTGTAACACTGTATTAAAAAATACAAACACTGGTTTTTTCCTATTCCTCAGAAATACATTTGTTAAATATAACTTAATCAAGCATTAGAAGTATGAAAATAACTAGAAATAAGAAGGCACTTTTGTGACTGAAGGTAAAAAGAAGTGAACAATTTGAATAAACAATTTGGTTTAATTTTGTAATAAATACAACTGCATCAAAATGTTCTGAGGCATTAAATTACTGGCCTTGCTCAATAGTAGTACATGTTGGAGCTTGGACTTATTAAGGTCCTCATAGTCTGCCCGAGGATGTTAATTTAGATGGGAGATGAGCTGCAAAAGTGAATATTGAGTTAGATAATCAAGGACAGAGATAGCCTGACCAAAAGGCCAGCATGAAGTTTTCTGTAGACACAAATACATCAGAGTTTATATATTTATATGCCTGGTGATGGATGCTGTGTCTATAATTTATATCTCTCAGAAAGTAAAACTAAGTTAGGGAAAGCCAAAATAATTAATTCTGAGCTTTTGCCAATGACTGGATCAGAAGCAGTTACAGGTATGATCTACTCTGAAGTCTAAGCTTTCTCCATAGGCCCATGATAATTTGAGAGCAAATTTTGTGCACCTTCTAAATTCAATTATTGTACATTGATTAGCTCTCATAATAACAAACTAATAATATGTATAGTTGGACTTACTGTCTTATGAGGACCTGTTCCAGGATCTCCATGGAATCAAGATCTCTAGTTACTCTAATGTACTCATATATAATTTTAGTGGGATATTCACTTTGTCTCCTTCTGTGGCACTGACCATGCCCAGCTATTGGGGGTGGGGGTGGGAGCCAGGGACGGGAGTGACCTGTGGAAGGAGGTCTGAGGAGAAGCCAGGGAACGCTCTCTTGCTGGCAGGATGTGGAGAGGAGAGCATCTGGTAGAACTTGCTGGTGTTCATCTGTCTAGTTTGTTAAGAGCTATTCTACAAGGACCAGGATCAGAAGGATCATCTGCTGCTGGAAGCTATTTGGTGGTATACCTCCAGGTGTAACTACCACAAGCTGAGATCTACAACTAAAAGCATCAAATTTTAAGGACAGCAGAATTACACCTAAGGTAATTGTAACATCCTTTGCAATTTTTAGCTGATATAACATTTGAGATCAATTGTTCCATACCTATGGCAGATAATTTTATATAAGGAGTACAATTTTCCGCCCACAACCTGGTCTTGTCTTCCCGCCACGCCAGCCCCAAATAACACACAGAGACTCTGTATTTGATATTATGCTGTTGGCCAGGTGCTAGTTTCTTATCGGCTAGCTCTGTCTTAATTATTAACCCATTTCTATGTATTTCCACGTGGTCTTACCGAAAGCGTAGGAATGGTGGTTCTGTTCTCTCCAGGCTCTCCATCCTGACTCCTCCTCCCTACTTCCTATTTCCTCCTTGTCTCCTAGTCCCTCCTATCTTCCTTTCCTATTGGCCAACAGTGCTTTATTTATTAACCAGTATGAGAAACATATATAGGATGACATCTCCCATCAATTTTACAATGCAGGACTTTAGAAATTCTTTTACTTTATATATAAAAGGAATTTTAGCAGAAAAAAAATTATGACTGGACCAATATGTACATTTATTTTGTAATAGCAATGGGTTTCATCATTAACATAATATTCTTAAAGAAATGGTTTGAGATTACAGCAAACAATAAGGAACTTGTACAAACCATAGGAGGCTTAGTAACAAGGATTCAAAACATAGAATGCTTAGAAAAAAGGTTCAAAATATTGAAGATGGCATTGGAGAGCTGACAGGTAAAATACAAAACATGGAACATAAAAATGACCAAGTAGAAAACAAAATTTGTTTCATGTCTGATGCCTCAATAACCAGAACAGAAACAATGCAATGCATTAACACGCTAGCAGAAACAGCTTGTTCCGGTCGGAGGAAGCTTAAAAAACTGGAACATCAGATAGAAAGACTAGATGATAGAATCTCTTCCATGTAGAGGATAATGGTAAGCTAGCAGATAGAACATTGTTTCTGGAAGGCAAGTTTACATGCCATTCAGATAATATCTAAGGATGAGAATATTAAAAACATGGAATCATTTGTAGTTAAAGTAAGAAACTGACTGATGCAATGAAGTCTCTAGAAAGTTATTTGATTCAAGAAGTTCAGACACTCAAAGAAACAATGGTGAATTGATTTTAGGCTTTAGAAGACCTTCAATCTGATACATCAGAAGAAGAACTACAGGTAACAGGGCATGAAAAGGACTTAAAATTTTCCACAGCATTTAGGGTCAGGGGAGCTTTCCTGTATCTATTAATAAAAAACCAGCAACGAAAAAACATCCAAAAGGTGTCATTACATATCAATGGGAACCGATATGTATAAAAGATTTTAAAGGTATAAAGGAAGCAGTAGTCTTTTATGGCATGCACTCACCATATGTGAAGCAATTAATAGAATCATGGGCAAGAAATAACAAGGTAACCCCTAAGGATTGGGATCAATTAATTTCAGCTGTCCTTGAAAACTCCTCTCAATTAGAATGGAGGGCTTTATGGAGAGAGGAAGCAAAAGCTCTTAAATTTTAGGGCTTCTGACACCAGTTATTATGGTTAAATAAGAAACAGGATAAACAAATAGGCTGAATATATAGTTTATTCAGGGAGAAATAACTTACAACCTAGACAGATGAACACCAGCAAGTTCCACAGGATGCTCTCCCCTTTGCATCCTGCCAGCAAGAGAGCATTCCCTGGCTTCTCCTCAGACCCTCCTTCCACAGGTCACTTCTGCCCCTGGCTCCACCCCCAATGGGCGTGGTCTGTGCCACAGGAAGGAGACAAAGTGAATGTCCTACTACATATATTCTTATGCAAAATTGTGTAGCAGTTGCATGTAAGTCTGTCTATTCTTCTGTGTGTTTTACATTTGTGGGGGTGTGGAAGAGTGGAAGCAAGAATGAGAATAAGGAAGATTAAGGGAGTGAGTATGATCAAGGTGTATCAATCATATGCATGTATAAAATTGTTAAGGATACGTTAAAAATTAAAAAGGAGATCTCCAAGTGGGAATTCCCAAAGGAACAAGGCATGAAAATTCTCAACAGTCTTTGACTATAAATTTATCACCTGCTGTTAGGGGGTTGTACACACTTCCATTTAGGGTAAATCTTCTTCGATCTAGATACCTTCTAGGATTAGCAAAGAGTTCTGTTACTAAAAAAAGCCAACACTATTAGTAATTTCCTCTTTGCAAGGCACAGTAAGGTATCATTTTGCTGATATCTCTAGTGGCTGAATTTGATGCTATAGGACTAGAACAGGACTCCCTGACCATCAGGACTGGCACTCAAGAAGGGAAATGTCCTCATAACTCAGACCACACATTAGCAAACTCAGTACTCCAATGATATTCAGATTGAGTTTTTAAACACACAGCTCAGATGTACAACACATTAGCAGGTGAATGTATTTTTTAAAAATGATTGAAGATATGAACTCTTATCTTAACTACCTTTCCATTGCTTCCCTTTACAACTCATCTCATTATTCTTTCACTTGGGCAGTTGCTCCTAAATACCCCTGATACAATTTTGTGTTCATTCTCTCTTATCTGAAACTCGTTAGTATAACCCGAGGTGATGTGGGTTGTGTATAAGTCATTTTAATTTACATAATGAGCCCCAGTGCCTCCAGAGCATGAACCAAGAACTAACGAAAATTTTGACAGCTTCAAGAGAGGAAAAATATTATTCCTTTTTAGGAGGTGAGGAGATTGCTTGGTAATCTTCTAATCAAGGCTTGGGGACAACACAAATTGGTTGGAAATAATGAGCCAATGACTTTTGATTAGGAATTATACAAAAGTTTGCACCTGAGGGTACTTTATGACACTTTTGTGGTTGAAATGAGTACCTCTTTTATATATGATCTTTGAGAAGTCAACAAGTTTCTCAAAGTAGGCTTAGTCCGACTGAGAATTGCTACTATTTTTTTTAAGGTGAGGGCTAGACAAAGGCAGAATTCTAAGAGGAGGAGGTAATCCGAGCAGGAAATTGCATAAGAACATAAGGTTCAGATGACTTAGCTGTGTACTCTGTGTTTTGTTTGCTTCCCCACAGTCCACATCTAATGATCCAAGTGAAAGTGACCCATATAAATTATATCTATGACTCCACTACAACCTTTATACAACCATATGCAGTTAATGCTATAATTGCCATCACTTCCCAGATTAGGGAAATAGAGAGAAAGCTATATTTAACAATTTCCCAAGTCATGTAACCATTGATAGGACAAAGGTTACTAATTGGGCACCTGAATTCTGCTGTGGAACTTCTAATACATCATACATTGTATTTAAGTCCTATCTAAGTGATCACAAAACACCTGATGGGAAATGTGGACCATTGAACAGGTGCTCAGTGGATATTAGACCAACATATTAACACACCAGTGAGGTACCTTGTCAAAACAAGCCAAGCCTGTAATGACAGTAGCATCAAGCATATATGAATATACTTTAAGTGGGCCATTAAACAAAAGAGCTACAGGACTAGCTTGTGATCTGGATGAAGAATCTTCTATTCAGAAAAGACCCAATTATTTCTTTTGGAAGATGCTCAGAAACTATTTTAGAACAAATAAATATTTTTATTTTTTTTTTTATATTTCCATTTAATAATTATGGTCAGACTTTTAAATTTTTTAGTAAGTCAAAATTAGTGAGGTCAAATTTGTAAACTTCTAAGTGTGATTTTTAGTTAAGGAACTGTGAAAGACTCAAGCTTGGGGGTAATCTAGAAGTTCTTTTATGACATATTTGCATTAAATGTTACATTCAAAGACAATGAATATGATGGCTTATACTGTGTGTCAGCTTTACGGGGGTAAAGGATGCTTAGGTATCTGGTCAAACATATCTAGGTGTGCTTGTGAGGGTGTATCAGTATGAAATGAAACAAATTTCTCTCCAACTTGGTTGTACATCTTCCAAGATACCGAAGGACTGAGCATAATCAAGAACAAAATGTAGATGTGGTTAAGTCTTTTTTACTGTTGAACAGAGATGTCAATGTTGTGTTCTTAAAATGAAACCAATACCATGTGTTCTCTGGGTTTCCAGGCCTTTGTAGTTGGCCTAGAGTACAAAGCACTGGTTTCCTGGGTTGCAGATATCAGAACATGAAACTTTTCAGACACCGTTAACATTTAAGGGTTTTTTTTAAATTAAATCTTGTTCTCCCACCTCTTTCTCCTTCATCCTTTTCCCCCCTGTCTTCCTTTCTCCTCCATTTTCTCTCCTCCCCTCATTTCTCCCCCTCTCACAGATCTATTTTGCCTTACTTCAGCAATACTAGGCTAGAACACACGTATAAGATAATGGAAGGATTATAGTCACTTTGATAATAGTAGAAAATGGATTTTAAGGGGCTGCCTTAAGGGTAAGAATGCTTGATGTGCAACTTTGAGGTTCTGAGTTTGAATCCTCAACACTCATAGAAACTTAAAGGCACACACAGCTCTTTGTGTCTGTGACACTGGTGTTGAGGGATAGAGATGGATAGATTCCTGGAGCTCACTGATCAGCCAGTCTAGATGAAATAATGAGATTCTGGTTCAATGACAGTCCCCATCTCAAGAGAATATGTTGGACAGTTGCAGAGGATGACCCTGGATTCCTTCCTCTGATCTCTTTGCATACCTGCATGGGTACACAATTATGTACATATATCACATACATACATAACACACAACTAAAAATAAAATTAAGAAAGAAAAGAGAAAGTAGTAAAGATGGGAGCAGTCTCATGAAGATCAGATTTTTGGGGGTAAAAGAAAGATAATGTCATATTCCTTCAAATTTCACATTGTAGCATAATTTTCTAATCATTAGAATACCATTTTCACAGTGTCTTAAGATGTTTGAAAGCTTCTGAACATTGAACATTCATTCACTTCACTATTTTAAGAGCGTTCTCTTGCCACCTCAAAAACCTACTGAACAAAAGATTTATTTTTAAATTGAGGGAGGAACACATAAGGGGTGGATTCAAGAATAGTTTGGATGCATGTTCTGCCAGGAGGAATGAAGGCTTCAAGTACTTGGTGTTAAGGCAGGATGAAAAGTAACAAGAAATGGAGTAGTACCAGTTTGCTGTCTTATCCCTGGTATTCTGTGATTGGTACTTTTGTAGAGGTTGTGAACACAGGCAGCTTTACATTTCTCTTTTGTAGCTATCCCTCATTGGTGCAGTTACCCAAAGGCAGATAGGAGAAACCTCCATATAGGCACACAACTCTCTCTCTCTCTCTCTCTCTCTCTCTCTCTCTCTCTCTCTCTCTCTCTCTCTGTGTGTGTGTGTGTGTGTGTGTGTGTGTGTGTGTGTGTGTGTAGTCTGTGTGTTTCTGTATGTTCATGTATGCATTTATTCATATACACAGCAGGGAATACTTAGATAGCATTGATTATAGCATGTTGTTATGTTATTATTGGTTTTACTACTTATGTGCCTAATTTGTAATATGGACTGTGAGGTATAGTGTGAAGAGTTCTTACTGTGTACAGTCTCAGACATGCACTGGAATTCCTGGATGTAGCCTCTGCAGACAACGAGGGATACTTTACTTTCTAACAACTTCTAAGCAGCATAAATGTCATGGATGAAGGTACATTTTCCTACAAACTATTGTTCTCACCGCCACATATAGTTGTCTCTTTAAAGTGCCTGGTACTCCCTGAGGGAACAATAACACAAGAGGAGCATGAGATACTAAAAGAGGGTTTATTGAGGCTTTATGCCACCTAACTTTTAGCTGGGAAATTCTAATTTCAAAAAGGCTGAAGGAATCTTTCTAACCTCATAAAATTTTAGCTGTGAGAGTAAAATTTTAGGGACAGGGGGCATGAGTGACTGGAAGGAGGAATAATTCTATAAAGAATCCTTAGTCCCTACAGGAGCCCAGGTTCAAGGGAATGATGTCTTGGGAGGAGCTCCTCTGAGGTTTCTAGTTTTCAGTTCTTAGCTACTTTGTTCAGGCTTCTACACTCATGTTTGGCTCTAGGCAAGGCTCCTCATTGCATGTAGATGACAGAAATGGCTTTAATCTATTCAAATAAGGGTACATTTTGAGGAGGTAAGTTAGCTGCTGTCAATGACATGTGCTAGTTGTTTCTCAGTACCCACAAGCCAGAATGGGTAGCCCCATTATCTTTCTTATTGAAAGTGTTTCTTGGTTTTCCCTGAAATATTTGCCAGAGAGACCACTTGTGTTCCTTTTCTTGTAAGAAAATATAACTGAGGCTGGGCAGCTCACCCATGGATCAAGAAGCAGAGGGCACAGTCATCTTTTCTTCTTTTCCTCTCCTGACTTTCTTTCCTGTTAAAATTCACACATTTTTGGAAGAAAAAAAAAAAAAAAAAAAAAAAACCAGAACAAATGCAAATGTGAAAAAATGCTGGCAAATAATTATAGCAGTTCTTGAAATAAGGCTGGGTGAAAACTCAGAATGCTTATGCATGAAGGAGAGAAGCAGTGTTGCTAAGTTTAGATTAGAAAGACTCTTCCCTTGCCCCACTCTCCTAACCTCAGTAAAGCAATGGTCCCAGCAGGCAAGTAAAATACAAGCAATTAACAAGCACATGAAATGAATGAGTAAAGTTTGCACTTTGGAAGGCAGCAATATCCGTGGTCTAAATTCCCTATTATTCTGTCCTTCAGACAGAAATATCAGAGATAACCAAGACATACAAGCAAGAAGGATGACTGAGAAGATGATGTGAATGCCATTTAGAAACCCATCAATGGAAGAATGGACAAGGAAAATAGGTTATATTTATACAAGGGAGTAATAATCAGTGGTAAAAACAAACTAACAACAAAAAAATGACATCTTGATATGTCATTTACAGGCAAATGGATGGAACTAGAAAAAAAACATCCTGAGTGAGATAACCCAGACCAAAGTATCCATTCATAAGTGGATAATTGATGTAAAGCAAAGGATAACCTGGCCACAATCCACAACCCCACAGAATCTAGGTAAGAAGGGGGACCCTAAGATGGACACACATGGAGAGCCCCAAGAAGGAAAAATAGTTAATATCTCCTGGGTAAACTGGGAGGGGGGTAGAAGGGAAGGGATGGGGGTGAGAGCATGAGGGATTAGGAAGACTGAATTAGAGGAGGGATGGGGGGCGGGGAGAATGATGAAAGAGATATATTGATAGAAGGAGCCATTATGGGGTTAGGGAGAAACCTGGTGCTAGAGAAATTCTCAGGAATCCACAAGGATGACCCCAGCTAAGACTCCTGAATGGCCCTTCCCCTTTAATCAGATTAGTGACTACCCTAATTGACATCATAGAACCTACATTCAGTAATTGATGGAAGCAGATGCATTGACCCACAGCCAGGCACTGGACTGAGCTCCTGGAGCTCAGTTGAAGAGAGGGAGGAGGGAACATATAAACCAGAGAGGTAAAGAGCACAATGGGGATAATCACAGCGACAGCAGACCTGAGCTAGTGGTACCTCAAAGGCTATGGGTTGACAGCTGGGGAGCCTGCATGGGACCCAGCTAGATCCTCTGAATATGGGTGACAGCTATATGACTTGATCTTTGGGGAGACCCCTGACAGTGGCACCAGGACCTATCACAGGTGCATGAACTGGATTTCTGGAACCCATTCCCTATGGTGGGATACCTTGCTTAGACTTGATGCAGGGGGGAGGGGGCTTGGTTCTGTCTCAACTTTGTGTGCCAGACTTTGTTGATGTCCCAAGGAAGACTTTACCTTCTCTGAGGGAGTAGATGGGGATGGTTAGAGGGGCATGGGGGGAACTGAGTTTGGTATGTAAAACAAAAAAAAATTTTAAATAAAAAAACTAGAATTTATGGTAATGGACACTAGATGGCAGTATGCAAGGATAGAGGGATGGAGAGTGGATGGTACATCTTTATGTCAAGTACCTAGCATTAAATAACTGATACTCTTACTGCAGAGGCAAGGTGATCTATTTCGTTTTGATGAAAATGGCCTACAGATAGTCATGAAATTATGAATATTAATAGTGTGTTGCTATTACTTATGGCAGTATATTTGAAATTGGTCAGAAATGGCATATTTGATAAAAATGGACAAGAAGAAATGTGCAGAATGTCCTAATAAGATGAAGTAATATCTAAATGCTATAGAACGATCACATGTACTCTCTAGACAAGGAAAGGTTGTTTTATAAGTAATTATTCCAAACCTCCTTCATTGAGTATACTTATGATACCTGAGTTTTAAAATATATTTTCTGATAAGATTGTACATGCAGATCAGTTCTGCCAAAAATATTTTTCTGAGTCCCATATATGCCAGGAGCAGTCGTGTTCATGTGTATCTCTTTATGAAATCCTGGGAGAGTCTGTCTGGTACCTACTCAAGGAGAAAGATTGCTAAATTGTAGCATATGCATAAACATATTTCATTTCCCTAAGTACTACATATGGCTTTATGCAAAGCTGTATCACTCTTTTTCTGTTAGTACAATTTGTGGTTCTTTTTTTCTCCCACTCTTAATTCTGAGGTTTGTGTCTTGACTCTCCCTCAAAGTGCATATGTCAAAGGTTTAGTCCCTGGAGGAGTACTACAAGGACATAGTGAAACTTTGAAGGGGTGGGGCCTACAGGAAGGCCCTTTGGTCATTGTAGGTATGTTCCATTGAATGAGCTTGTGGGGCTTCCTCTCCTTGTTTCTCATTTGCTTCCTGGCTGTTCGGCGAGTGACTTCGCTTCACCATATGTTTTCACCTCTCTTTGTCACCTAGCCATGGGGCCAAAGCAATGACCAATTCAATCATGGATTGAAACATGCAAAACTGTGAGACCAAACAATTTTCTGATGTTTTTCCCCAAAATTTGATTATGATATTATAATAATTACTAATAGATTTTAATTCTAATTTGGTTCTTCTGCAGTGATAGAAGGCTAAGAGAAAATAGTCCATGTTCCCATATGCCATGAAGTATCTTTCAGAAGTATCTTGTCTTTCTGCTTTTTTTTCCTGGTTTTTTTTTTTTTTTTTTTTTTTTTTTTTTTTTTGTTCGTGTAGACAAAGTTTCTACTATATAGCCATGGCTGAGCATGGACTTCTTATATCCTAGGCTGGACTGAAAGTCACAGAGTTCCATCCATTTCTGCCTGGCAAAGGTTTCTGCCATGTAGCTGGGTAACCTTACATATTTGACCTTCCAGCTTCTACCTCAGACATGTAAGAATTACACAGGCAATTCACTGTTCTGACTTATGTGGGAAAAGGAATTAAATCCAGTACCTTGTGTGTACAAGATAAGCAATCAACTAAGGAAGATATATATGTAGTTGTATTCTTTGTTAAATAAAATTATTTTAAATATTTTTGAGACAGGGTCACATATATCCATTAAACCCACTAAATAGTCAAGAATGGTGTTAAACTCCAGAGCATTTTGCCCCATCTCCCAAATTCTGGAATTATGGGCATGCATCACCATGTCCAGTTTATGTGTTGTGTATCTACCTAAAAGTATCTTTAAATCTTTATAATTTATTTATTATTATGTGTATGGATAGTGTGTGTGTGTGTGTGTGTGTGTGTGTGTGCGTGTGTGTGTGTCCATGTGTATGTGTGGGTTCTGTGCATGTGTATATGCATAATTACTACAGCATGAATTTGGAAATCAGAGAAAACCTGTTGGAGTAGGTCTTTCTTTTTATCACCTGTGTTTCAGGGACTGAACTCAAGTAGTCAGGCTTGGTGGTATCTGCCATTTCGCTGAACCATCTTGCTGGTCCTGGAATATCTTGTGTTCTGTCAATGTTCATGTGATTGTGGAAAGGGAACTTGTTAGAATTTTACATGAGGATCAAGTTTATATGTCTTTTATCCTTCTGAGTGCTCGTGTGTCATCACACTACCATGCTTCTGCTCCCATGGTCCAACAACAATGTCCTTTATAACTTTCTTCTGGGTTACTTACAGACTTAGGTAATTACATCCCCCAGTATATATTGAATCACAGTCCCTTGAATTTTCTTGCATCCACAGGAGCTAAAACTCAAGACATTCAAAGCAGAACTGGTAATATTTCTTCTTTAAATCTCCTTCTGTGGCATTCTGTTTTCGCATCCAAAACATCTGTATAATGCCTCAAGCCTGAGACTGGTATATCACCTTTAATTAATCATGAATTTCTGCTTAATCTGTCTCATAAATCTTTTGAAGCAACCTGATTTCCTCTATCACCATGCTTCCATTCTGGTCTAATAAACCATCACCTTTCTCTGTATCATCATAGCCCTTTACTAAATGAGGTTTTCTATTTTCTAGTCTAGCCAACGTGACCTACTCAAAATGAAAAATATATTCACTTATCCTTCCTTCCTACGAATCATTGAATAGTATCCTTTTGTACCATTAATAAGGTTCTGTAGCCTTAACGAAGCTACCAAGACTATAGCGTTTTCTGGGCTAGACCCATTTCATGTTACTTTCTCCCCATTCCCTGTCTCTATACTCTAAAACAATATTCTTTGCTCCTCCACAGAATCTAGGCAACCATTCCTCATTCTGCATTAAATGGCCTTTTCTCCTTAGTGAATTTTTCTTTCCTTTAGTTTTTAGGATTTGTTTCTTCTTTAGTTAGGAAACAGGGCTTGTTTTCCTTTTAGCCCTCCTTCTAAATCCTCTGGTTTGTGGATCTTAAATTGCCATTGAAAAATCTAGAGTGACCATATGCAAATGACAGATGAAGTTTCTAGAATTTTACAAACTACATGGAGAAGATTGACACCCAGTTTTCCCAGTTGGCCTCAGCCTTTATGACTTCCATTGTTTAAGTGATGTGTACTTTGGGTGTTGCAGTTTTGTTGAGATGGCCAAAGATGAAGGTATCAGCTGACATTATGTGGAAGAAAAACCTACCCAATCAAGAAGTCAACAAACAGTCATGAAAGATAACTGATGATTGCTTTCTTTAGTCACTTTCTTGGGTTGATTTATGAAGCAGACATAGAGTTAGTTTGTCAGAAGCAAGAAAGATAATGGCGACAATTAAAGTGGTCAATAACCCATGGAGAGGTATTTTGCCAAAACCCCGCTCCCCTCTATAAAGCAACAGACTATTCTGATGAGACCACAGAGTTTATCTTTTCATGATGGAAGCAGTGTGAGTAGTCCTTAACTCTGGGATACAGGTTAGTGGTGCCAGGACTTGGGAGCTATAATGAAAGTTCAGTTGTAGCATCTGCTGGTAGAAAATCAAACTCTCAGAGGTTTCTTGCTAGTCAGATAAGTTTTGATAAGCAAAAGATCATTTTGTTGGGCTTAACTACCACAACTACTACTTGGTTCATAAGGTCAAAAACAGTGGGACTGATAACTAATAGCTTTGGAGAAGTAAATGATTAATGACTAATTGACTCTGCTACACAGTGGAGATAGGGAATATATATATATATATATGATTATATATATACATATACATATATATATATATATATATATATATATATATGATTAGTGCTGGAACACTTGAAGGATTTCATGTCCATATGGGCTTTTGGTATGTAGAAAAACATTGCTTGTTGTGCCTATGTTAAAAAGAAAAGCAAAATTAAATTATGTTTCCATTAAAAATGATGCATACAAATAACTCAATGAACTGTTGCAAGAGAAACTCTATTTGTAAGAGAATTGGATGTAGAAGTTGAGTCCTGAGCTAAGTACTGAGTAGCTGTTGGGTGTGATTGATCAAAGGAGAAAGGAGCTAGAACTCTAAACTGTAAGAACTGGTAAGTTATTATAAAAAAACAAAAGGATATACAAGCTGGAAGGAAGCTACATGGTAGAAAAAAACTGCAAACAAACAAAAGAATGATGATAAACACTAAAATTGCCTGACATCAAGCCTAAGTCTGCAGTGGAGCACTATGCTGCCAAATGTGTACAATATTTAAAGAAGAGAATTTAATACACACTCCTGCTTTGGAGTCATTTCTTCCCTGTTGCTCTACATATAATGATCAATTAAAGGTATATAATTCATATACAATTGCAAGTCACTAGATATGTGTCATGTTATGTTCTACTAGTAGTTTTCTTGCTGTTACAAATTTGAAAGCTAAACTTATAGAGGCAAATGGGAAGTATTTCAAGTTCTAGCTCCAATTTACATCTGTCAGAGGATCACAACTACATAAACAAGAAGACAACAGAGTTAATTAATGACTTAATTTCTCAAGAGTTTCCTACACTATCATTGTAATGACTCTAATAGTTTTAGAATGAAGTTGGTGAAGATTGAATGAGATATTGTCTGAAGTTCTAGTGTCTACTGTACTGACCCTGAGGTTGCAAGTGAGTTTTAATGAGGTATTAAAAACAAGTATTCATCGAGTACTTCTTGTGTGACTATATGATAATAAAGACATGGAATAGAGTCAAATTTCATTAACTCTGCTAAGTGAAGTATTACCAACATAGTAATCTATAGTCTCACCAATTTTGTAAATAATCGTCACAACTGGACTAGAAAAGACCCTCATTTTGTCAGGTCTTTCTGATGCAACAGTATTAATTAATGTGTCAGCTACAAAATGAGGAAAACAAACACCCTGGAATAAATCTAGATTTTTCTTAAACAGGAATATCTTATTTAAATAAGGCAAATATTTGGCCTCCAAGTAGACATTTAAACACAGCCCTAATGCATAAATTAATTTTAACTTTATTTTAGATATCATTAAAGCATTCGTCTGTAAACTGGCACCCATACATTTGGAACATTTGGAACAATTTATTAATTGTTAAACAGTGGGTAAACTCTTATTCTGAATCTAGACATACAGAACTCTTTTATATTTATTTCTAGAGTTTTGCCTGGGCAGGAAATGCTTTTACCCCCTTTCATATGGAAATTATTTCCACAATATGCACCATCAATATTCATCAAGTATCACACCAATTAACAAACCATGAATAATCTGGAACAAAAATTTAATGCATGAAAACCCACAAACATCTAGGTGGCTGTTAATAAGGCTATGTTTGAGGTAATCACAGACAAATTTAATTTTAAATATGCTTCCCTTAAGGAAGGACTATCAGTGTTAATTTAAGAATTTAATTTCTATGGTGTTTTAATAAAATCTCTTTCATGAAATCTTTGTGAAAACATCACAGAGTAACTTTGCTTACCAACTCAATATTTAATTTGCTTTCACATGATAAGAATGTACCACTTTTTTTAGTTAGATAACTTGATTTGTGTCTCTCTTATGGGTTTACATGGTGGGTTTTTTTTTTTTTTTTTCAGTTTTGGTTTTTCAAGACAGGGTATACCTGTAGCTTTGGAGCCTGTCTTGGAACTTGCTCTGTAGACCAGGCTGGCCTTTACCTCACAGAGATCCACCTGTTTCTGCCTCCTGCGTACTGGGATTAAAGGCATGTGCCACCAATGTCTGACCTTCATAGATGTGTTTTAATTGACAGATGACTCTCCAATCTTCATGGGATATGTATGCATGTAGTTGTGGTGGTGGGGGGCTGGACATGTGCACGCCACAGCAGCAAGCATGTGGTAGATGTCAAAGGATAATCTATAGGAGGTGGTTCTATCCTTCAATAAGGGTCTCTGCACTTAAACTCAGGTCATCAGCATTGACAGGCAGCAAGCACATTTACCAGGTGAGTCTTTCTGGTTCTCCTTAGTGTTTTAAACTGGGGACCATAAATGCTAGAGAAAGTCATGGTTTGTTTGTTTGTTTGTTTGTTTTTGTTTTTTAAACTTCACAGCAGATGAAGTAGAGGTACCCAGACCAAATTCTTTTGCACTACTTAGTAGAAGAATAACATAAAATCCATAAAAGTTATGGAGAGGAAATTAGAAAGCTGTAAGTTAAAATTAATGACGTGCAAATAAAGATACAACAGAAAGAAGTCTTAAGAAAAGACCATAATAGTTGAGGGCTGTATGGAGAAGTTAGTTGTTGATCTCTCTCTCCCGGGAAGGGCATTTATGATAGCCTTTCCACGGAAGCTGAGATTGTTAGTTGGGAGCAGTCTTGTGGTTCTCTAGACCTTTCTTTGTGTTCTACTTTATCTTCAAACCAATATTGGCTCCCTCTTTTATGTTCTCTCTCTCTGTCTCTGTCTCTGTCTCTCTCTCTCTCTCTCTTTCCTATCTTCTATTCCTAACCAGGCTCAATCCTCCTGGTCGCACATGCCTTCCTCTCCTCCCCCTCATTTTCTCCTAATTCTCTCTCCATTCACTGTCCTCCCCTACTTCACCTGAGCTCTGGGGGACTTGTCCCTTCCCAGTTCTGTGAGGGACTTTATAAATGATTTGACTCCAAAATTTAACTTGAAGAACAAGTTACTGGGGAAAAGTATTTCTATTTTTGTTTCCACAGAAAATGAAAAGATGTGGTTTGATCACGCCAGACCGCCTGAAACAGAGTACAAGCTGATCCTACATTCAAAACAGCTGGACAAAACAGCCCTACAGACTACAGGTAGGATATCTGAATCTTCTTCGAATCCCCCAAGACAGCGCCCCTTACCAGCAGGAAGTAGTTTGGAAAGAACGACGCCCAAATTCCCAAATATTGTGCATAAATGTTTGTTTTCATTTAATTGGACTTTGTTATATAAAATTAAATTAAAAAAATGTTCCTAAAAAAAAAAAAAAAAGAAAAGACCATAATAGAAGAGTCTTATAGACTTAAGGAGAAATATAGCACTAGAGAAATGCCCAGAGATCTACAAGGTTGAACCCAAGTTACAATAAGCTTAGGTGAAGAGGCTACCTTTACTGCCCTTCTATGATAATGAGATTGATGACTACCTTATATGCCTAGAGCTGCTATCTAGTAGCTGATGGAAGCAGAAGCAGATACCCACAGCTAAACACTGAGTTTAGAGAGTTATAGAGAGGGAAGAGTAATGAACAAAGAGAAGGGTAGAGAAACCCACAGAATCAGCTGACTTGAACAAGGGGGGAGCTCATACACCCCAGTCTGATAGCTGTGAAACCAGCATAGGACTGACCCAGACCTCCCGAATGTGGGTGTTAGGAGGACTGGGCAGTCTATGGGGTCTTTAGTAATGGATCAATATTTATCCCTAGTATACGAATGGACTTTGGGAGCCCATCCCACATAAAGGGATAATTTCTCAGCCTAGACACATGGGGGAGGGCCTAGGTCCTGCCCCAAATGATATGACAGACTTAGAAGACTCCTCATGGAAGGCCTCACCCTTCCTGGGGAACAGAAAGGGGGTGGGCTGGGGTTTGGTGGGGGTGATAGGGGAGGATGGGAGGATGAGGGAACTGGGATTGACATGTAAAACAACCTTGTTTCAAATTTAAATTAAAAAAAGGAAAAAAAAAATAAAGACTAAACAGAGAAGTCTATGATGTAACAAATCGAGATCAAATACAGGACAGGTTAGGATTGTTAGAAATGGAAGAGAAGATTAATTAACACAAAAGCAGGATTTATAAATGTTGCAAAGGAGAAACCACACACACACACACACACACACACACACACACACACACACACACACACACACACACACAAATAAAAACAAAATAAATCTTTAAAAATCATTATCAAAAGTAAATTAAATTATTCTTCTATTAAAACTTCAAAGATAATTTTTTCAATGTTTTACAAATACCCCAACACAGCAAAACCCAAACAAAACCAATCATTACAAATCTCATTACTTCATTCCATTTTATACATGCAGTGGAGTTCATGAATTAGCAAAACCAGAAAATTAAAGTATAAGAAAATGAAGTGTACTTATGGGAATAGCAAAAACGTTTCAAATCTATAAATACCAGCAATGTTCATTAGGACATATAATCAGCTATTTTTAAAATTTTGTGAGAGTACCTAGAACATGAAGCTGTTTGTTCTTGTTTAATTAATGATTATTTCTACCATTATAACAAATGGTTTCTATTCTGATCTTTTCTTTTATTACTCTTACATTCTTGAACGTATTTCAGATTTACTAAAATTCTTTCTCATTTTAATTTTTTGTTGTGTTTTTTGTTTGTTTGATTGTTTTTTTATTTAGCATATTTTGCAATATGAAGTCTCACTCACTGTACTTCCCAGGATGAACTCAAGGGTCCTGGCATCAGCTCATGGGTGCTGCTGTTCCAGGTAGAATTTGGACTTCCCCTATACTGTGCTGCAAACTCTTTTTTCTCCCACACCACAAAGAACATTTCATCTCCCTTCTATCTCAGGCTTGGAAAGCTAGAGACTATGATTTTGAGCAAATTTAACCTACTGGAGAACACATTATGAATGTCTCTTTAGTTCTGACAGGTAAATAGGAGCAGGCCAGCGTCAGAGCCACATTGAGTCCCAAGGTTTGGTTTTTGTTTATTTGTTTTTTTCCTCTAAAAGTCTATTATTTTGGATGGTCAATAAGAATTCTGATTTTCTTACCAAATCTCAAATGTCTTTCTATGCCATTCCTTTATATCTTGATTTCTGTTTAATCCTACTTTCTTTTAAGGTAACATCATTAAATATTTAATAAAGTATTTTTAAAATCTTTTCTTCACATTTAAATTCTTTTTATTATTTGCACATCTGTTTTCCTAGATTTTAAAATATACACTTTTTCTTCTTTGAAAACTCGACATTTATTAATATGTATTGACCTTGGGAACCTTCTCCAGTTCCCCCTAGTTCCCCCAAACCCATCTCTCTCCCAATATTATGACCCCTTTCATTGTTGTTGACTTTAAGTTATTATCTTCAAAATTTATTAATTCTTTTCACACTTGTGTTTGTCTTTTTCTTTAATTCAACAACAATTATGTTTTTCTATTAGTTCTTGAATGCTTTCTTTGGTTCCTGTAAAGTATTCTCATGAGACTGGTTGGATGCTTTAGTGATAAGGAGCTTGTCACCAATGGTGGTGACCTGAACTCTGTCTCTGGGACCTACTTGATAGAGTCAACCCATTCCTGCAGGATGTCCTCTGACCTCTACTCTGGAATGTGATGCCCACACACGTACACCATCACACAATAACTGAAGTAAATATAAAAATATTCTATCTTCTATAGGTTCTAGGTTTAAAAGTCATATTACAAGTCTCTTATATCTTTATATAAATATGGTTTTTAAAATATTCTGTTTCTGGGGAGTTTGGGGAATTTCTAAGTATGTCCTATATGACCCTTTCATTTTCTTTTATACTTTTTGTTTACAAGTAATGTGCTAAATTATGCAATAAACTTTGATATTTAATTAATTGGTATTATTAATATCTCTTCATAGCAATTCAACTCATCTGAGATTTTTTGAGAACATCTCAGAGGGGTATAAGCTGAGTTCACTTTGAAATAATTTTGTGTTGGGTGACAGCTTGTTCATACACTTTAATTTTTAAATTGTGTGTGTGTGGGGGGGGTAAATTTGCCTCAGATTGTTTTGCTTAGATTATTTCTGAGTAAAAGACCCTTATCTGGTAATTAGAAGTGAGGGACAGCCATGTATTTGATTTGAGGTGATCCACATGTCTTATATGGTACTTGATCATGTGTGGACACAGTGCCATCATTCCCTCATCAGTCTAAATTGCTGGAGTTTGAACAAATCCATAGCGTATTGTCCAACTTATACTTAGCTGGATGATTGTCATTTGGCTCGCTCCAGATCCCACTCTAACTTGGAGCTTTGAGCTTCCTGAAAAAAGTTCGCCAGACTCTTTCCAGCTCTGGTTTCTCTGTGATCCCAATGTCATTTCATATCTATGCCTTAGAAAGTCCTCAGAAATTTCTATTCATTGCTCTTTTAATTGGTTAATTAATTAGTTAATTGTTTGTTTCTTCAATTTAGTTCTTACCTTACTGTTTCAAGTTGTGTGAGGTTAAACCGAGATTTTGGTGAAAGGGGAAATGAAATAGTAATGTTCATTATCTTTATCTTTTCATTTTCTGACACATTTATCTCAGTTGTTTAAATACAATTATTAAATGTTATGAGCTAACAATGTTTTCTTTAAATGCAACTGCATCTTGGGTTGAACATTCTCTACCACTTGATAACCACCTGTATTCGTAGTTTGTCAGTCACTTTTCTCTCTGTCCTGCAGACTGTCTGGCAGACTCTTTCATGAAGCAGGAACCCTGTAGCAATGTCCATCTTGTATCAGCAGTCACTTTCTTGTGGGTCATGCATGTCCGGTTTATACGGCATAAATTTAAACAGTCCAGACAAGAGCAGTATCTTGCCCAAATGGCTACTCTTGCCATATTGACAGCAAACTCCATAATGAGCTTCTTTAATGTGCATTTTCCTTTCTGATGCAGGTGGTGTTTTCAGGAGCAGTTATGTCTCACTGTCAAGAAAAACCCTAAACCATTTTAAATGGTTTAAATGGTTTAAAAGGTTTGAAGAATGTCTATTCATCTCAAATACATCTCTATATATCTAGAAATCCTAACTAACTTAACTCTAAGTTTTGAATATCATAGGTAATTACCTATAATCTGTGCTAAATTATACATTGCATTTCTAACAACTATATAAACACAATACCTAAACAAGAGGAGAAATATACATATTGAAAAATTGACCTTAAATTTTTATCAATAAATGAAAAACCTTTCCAAAGCAAAGATTCATATCTATACCATAATCTCCCTTTTACTTTTAAAAAGAGATTGGTTGTGGCCATTAACCATTTATAACCAAGCCCACTTAAAGGAAAACAAACTCTCATAGACACTATTTGGGAACTTGGGCATCATTCTTCCCAAATTGCTTCCTGCTGGTAGGGGGCGCTGTCATGAAGATCCTAAGAAGACACAGAAATCTTGGCTGTAGTCTGCAAGGCTGTCTTGTCCCAAATGTTTTGAATGTTGGATCACCTGGAACACTGTTTCAGGGGGTCTTGCTAGATCAAACCATGTTAGTCTGGAAGGAATCCATAGCTTTTCATTTTCTGTGGAAACAAAAATAGAAATCCTTTTCCCCAGTAACCTGTCCTTAGACTTAAATTTTGGAGTCAAAGTATTTTTAAAATATATAAATTGAATTAATTCAGCAGCATTTGTTTTAACAGTTGTTGATATTTCCTCAGCAATCAAACAATTTAAAGATAACAGAACAGCATATAGTATCTAAAGTTTCTCTGTGCTTTCCATCTTTACATGGCTTTTTTATACTCTCTCTCTCTTCTACTTCTATTCTTTCATTTTTTGAGGCAGGGTTTCTCTGTGTAATTTTTATCTGCCCTGGAATTAACTCTGCATACCAGGTATACTTTAAAATCACAGAGATCTGCTTGCCTCTGTCTCTGAGTGCTGGAATTAAAGGTGTGTTCCATCACAACCAGGTACTCTCTTTCTATCTTTATTAAACCATTGTATCCTGTTTCTTTTTATCTCCCAAGCCCACATATATTTTAAAACACACTGTAAAACTTTAGCGGTTTTGTGAGTCTGTCTCTACTCTATATTTCATCTTTTTGTGACCATGAGTCTTTATCTGGTAAACAACAACATTGCTAAAATGAAAGCCACAGCTGTATTAGCCATGGTCTATCCAAGATGGCTGCCGGTACTTTTGCCACCAGAACTGAGAGCTATGCTCACTGCCTTGGTCTACCCTGCATCCAGCAGCATGCTACCAGCTTGGAGATGTGGTCACTGCCATTGCCAGCTCTTGTACACACCGTTCAGTTCTTAGCAGAGCTCTTTAATAGCCTTGCTTTTTTTTTATTTTTGCCGATTATGCTGAGTCAGGAAATCTCCCTTAAAGGAGCCACAAAAGTCTCTGCTTGTCTCTAGCAAAATAGAGACCTACCAAGAAAAATGCTGTTACCAAGAATCCTTGCTTGTCTCTGTTAATGTTTGCGCCATTATGTTATGAGTACTTTTTCCCAGCTGCCTGGTCCCACAGCTGCACCAGCCCCAATTAACACAATGAGACGCTGTTTTAGCTATAATTCTGCTGGCCAGTTACTAGTTTCTTTGGCTAGCTCTGTCTTAATTATTAACCCAGTTCTATTAATCTAAGTACTTCCATGTGGTATTACCTTATCGGAGAGAGGGGCTGGTGTTTTCTCTGTCAGTCTACCATCTTGGATCTCCTCCCTACCCTTTTCTCTCTCCTCCTTGTCTCCTAGTCCCACTTATCTTGCTTTCCTATTGGTCAACAGTGTTTTATTCATTAACAAATACGAGAAACATATTTACAGAATGACATCTTCTATCACCTCTCTATTCCCACCTGATCCTCCCATTCCATCTCAGCCTAACCACCCATGACTATCTATTCTAATTCCTTTTCCTAACAAGATCTGTTTTTCATACTCCCCTACTCTATGCCTAACTTCTGTGGTTTTAGAGATTATAGGCTGATTATTGTTGACTTAGCTAAAATCTACATATAAGTGAAAAAATACCATATTTATCTCTCTGGGTCTGGATATCTCACTCAAGATTATTTTTTTCTAGTTACCTATGAAGCTTATGATTTCATTTTCCTTTATGTCTGAGTAATACTCCATTGTGTTAATGTGCAATATTTTATCTATCCATCTTCCATTGAGGACTATGTAGGTTGCTTCCAATTTCTGGCTATTGTGAATAGAGCAGAAATGAACATGGTTGGTCAAGTGTTTCTGTGGTATGAAAAAGCATACTTTGGTTATATGCCCAAGAATAATATAACTGGATCTTCAAGTAGATTGATTCCCATGTTGCTAAGGAATTGCCACATTGATTTCCATATTATCGGTCCAAGATTTCACTCCCTCCAGCAATGTATGAGTGTTTTCCTACTCCACATTCTTGCCTGTATTACCTGTCACTTGTATTATTGATCTTAGCCATTCTGATAGGTGTAAACTGAAATATCAAGGCAGTTTTAATTTTAATTTCCCCAATGATAATGATGTTAAACATTAAGTGTTTCTCAGACATTTACTTCCTCTTTTGAGAATTCTGTTATTCTATGCTCTACTTTTTAAAAGGGTGGTTATTTGTTTTCCTTATAATTATTTTTTTTATGTTCTTTATGTATTTTGGGTGTAAAGAACCCTTTATCAGACATGTAGCTAATGAAATATTTTCTTCCTCTGTAGGCTTCCATTTTGCTCAAATGACATCTTTTGTCATGCAGAAGATTCTCAGTTTAATGAGGCCCTTTTTATTAGTTGTTGACCTTAGTGTCTTTGCTAACAGTATTCTGTTCAGAAAGCCTTCTCCTGTGCCAATGATTTCAAGACACAATAGTTCCCTTTCTCTTCTCTCAGGTTCAGTGTTTCTGGTAGTATTTTGAGCTCTTTGATCCACATGAATTTGAGGTTTGTGCAGGGTGATAAGTATGGTTGTATGTAGTTTATTCTGCACCTAGCTGTCTACTATGACCAATACCATCTGTTGAAGATACTGTCTTTTTCTTCCAGTCTGTATTTCTGACTTCCTTATAAAAAAAAAAATCAGGTGTTCATAGGTATGTGGTTTTATGTTTGGGTCTTCAGTTCAATTCCATTGATTGACCTGTCTGTTTTTGTATCAATACCATGATTTTTAAAAATTATTATTACTATATCTCTGTAGTACAGCCTTAAATAAGGAAAGATGATGCCTCCAGCAGTTCTTTTATTATTCAGGACTGATTAAGCTATCCTGAGTTCTTTATGTTTCCATATGAAGCTGAAGATGGTCTTTTCAAGACCTGGAAAGTATTATTTTTGAATTTTGACAGGCAATGCATTGAATCTGTAGATTGCTTTTTGTAGGATAGCCTTTTATACATTTAATATCACCTATTATTGAGTATGGGGGATTTTTCCATCTACTGATATCTTCTTCTATTTCTTTATTCACAGACTTGAAGTTTATTTATTTATTATGCATACAGTGTTCTGCCTGTAAGCAAGAAGAGGGTATTAGATCTCATTATAAATGGTTATGAGCTGAAAGACCCGCAGAGTGTGGACCTTCACACTCCCACTCAGGATAGACGACACCCCAAATCACCCACAAGAAGCAGTCTTGATGTAAAAACATGAGGTCTTTTATATTCCAAGTGCACTGGAGTCCACAGTAATATGCCATACAGGGGTAGAGGACTGAGGACCCTGAGTACAGAATCGAGACAGCTTTTATAGGGTTACAACAAAGCCAACACATGGTAAACCAATCATCTCATAACATCAGGAGCCCGAGTGGTGTGGGACAATCAATTTAAACCACCCAAGCCCATGTTTTATAGACCTGTTTTTTTATAGCCCCAAAGGCCTGCATTTGCAGGGGCTCCAAGGTGGGGTGACAAATGGCAGTTAGGTTAGGTCACTGGGGTGGGGGTTTCACAAGCAGTTTACAAAGTTAGGTAAGGGGCAAGGAGTGTGACCTTTCACCTATTTATTGGCTAAGGGCAGGGTCTGGAATTTAAGGTATTTAGTATTTTTAAACTTCTAGCTTCCTGGGGTCATTGGAGAGTTAGGCTGCATTTTTTCATCCTTACAGAGCCACCATGTGGTTTTGGGGATTGAACTCAGGACTTCTGGAAGAGCAGATAGTACTTTTAAGCTCTGAGCCATCTCTCCAGCCTCACAGACTAAGTTTTTATCATATAGGTCTTTCACTTGCTTGCTTAGGGTTACCACATATGTTTTACACTAGTTGAAGCTATTGTGGAAGGTGTTGTTACACTTATTTTTTTCTCAGTCCATTTGCTTCTTGTATATAGGAAGTCTGCTGACTATTGCAAGTTAATTTTGTATTCTGCTCCTTTGCTGAAAGTATTTATGACCTGTTGGAGTTTCCTAGTAGAATTTTTAGAGTCCCTTATGTCTATCACCACATCATCTGCAAATCAAGATTCTTTGACTTTGCTCCAAGTTGTATCCCTTTGATCTTCTTTGGTTTTACTATTTCTCTATCTAAGATTTCAAGTACTATGCTGAATAGGTATGGAGAGAGTGGACAACCTTGTCTTGCTACAGGTTTTAGGGGAATTACTTTGAGTTTCTTTCCATTTAGTTGATGATGCTTGCTGTAAACTGCTTTTATTATGTTGCCATATGTCCTTGAATCCTAATCTCTTTTCATTAATTTCATTTTTTTTTTTTTGAGACATGGTTTCTCTGTCTAGACCTAGCTGTACTGGAACTCACTCTGTAGACAAGGCCGATCTTGAACTCAAAGCAATTAGCCTACCTCTACTCCCAAGTGTTGGGATTAAAGACATTTACTATCAGTACCTAGACTCTAGGATTTTTATCATGAATATGTGTTGGATTTTGTCAAAAGCCTTTTCTATATCTAATGAGAGAATTATGTAGTTTTTGTTTTTCAGCCTGTTTATATGGTAGATTCCATTTATTAATTTATGTAAGTTCAACCATCCTAATATCTCTAGGATGAAGCCTACTTGATCATAGTGGATAATCTTTTTGTCTGTTCTTGGATTCTATTTACCAGACATTTTTCATCTAAGGAAACTTGGTCTGTAATTATCTTTCTTTGTTAGGTGTTTATGTGGTTTCGTTATAAGATTACTATGGCAAAATTTGGGCCATGTTCTGTTTCTATTTTGCAGGATAATTTGAGGTGTATTGGCATTAACTCTTCTTTGAAAGTCTGATAGAATTATGGATAAAGCCATCTGGCCCTGAACAGTTTTGGTTGGCAGACTTTTAATAAATTATTTTATTTCACTAGAGGTTATAAGTCTGTTTCAATGCCTATATTGAAATTTTGGAATATATTGAAAAAGATATTCATTTCTTTTAGATTTTTCAATTTGCTGGAGTAGAGGTTTCAAAGTATGTCCTTAAGATTTTCTGAATTTCCTCAGTATGTTTTGTATATAAAGTAACACATTTTAGTTGAAAAATTTAACTTAACAACTCAAGGATTCTCTCTTTCAGACTTGAAAGAAAGCTTTAGGTAAGGTAAGTTGACCTTTTGTTTTCTGATGTCAACCTTGACCTTGATAGCTCTAAGCTCTAGTATTTCTAGTTTTCAGAAATTTACCTTGCATGATTCCATTTATATTAAATCCTACTTTTGGATGAGATGCTAAAAATTCTCTCTCTCTCTCTCTCTCTCTCTCTCTCTCTCTCTCTCTCTCTTTCTCTTTCTCCGTGTGTGTGTGTGTGTGTGTGTGTGTGTAGGGAGGTGAAGGTACACCTGTCATACGTGATGTCAGATTTCATTTTGATATCTTTAATCTATTACTCTTCAGGTTGATTTGTAAGACAGGGTCTTTTTTGAAAATGGAGTCCAGTGACTGAGTAAATTGGCTGGCTTTTTAGCTCTAAAGATACACCTGTCTCTGCCCTCCCAGGACTAAAATTACAAGTGTCCACCATGCTGAGCTTTTACACAGGTACAGGGATTTGAACTTATATCATCATGCCTGCATGGCAAGCAATTTACTGTCTGAGATACTGCCCATTCCTACTTTATACATCTTCTGCTGTATTTTCTTTTAGGGTTATGAGAAGTTCCATTATTTTAATGACCTGGTATCATACTCTCTTTTCTTATCCATTGAGAATATGATTTACTGAGATGTGTGTGTGTGTGTGTTTGTGTGTGTGTGTGTGTGTGTGTGTGTTATATGTTCTCCCACCTGATACCAGTTTTTCCCCACTAATTTCAGAAAGAGCTTTGCTTTCTTTTGCTCTCTTGCTTTCTCTTTCTCATGGTGTGACAAACACCATGACCAAAACAAATTTGGGGAAGAAAATTTTCATATTATCTTTCAGTTTATAAAACATCATGAAACAAAATTAGAGCAGGAACTCAAGACAATAACCTGGGTGTGGGAACTGAAGCAGAGACCATAGAGGAATGCTGAAGCAGAGGAATGCTGCTTACTGGCTTGCTTTCTATGTATTGCTTAGCATGCTTTTTAGTCAACCCAGGACCACCTGCTCAGGGATAGCAACACTCACAGTAGGATGGTCTTTTCACATCAATAATTAATTTAAAAATGCACCATAAGCTAATTTGATAGAGGAATTTTTTGAATTGAGATCTCCTCTTTTATTATGCCCCTAGCCTGTGTTAAGTTAATAAAATACTAAACAGCACCACCTTTCTTAAGCCTACAGGAATAGGATGACTAGATATGTAAGTACAGTGGCAGCTTTAATTAGTGTGCTCTGTACATATCATATAGAACACATTATACTAGAACTAAAAGTCCTGAGACTCCGTGGTGATGATTTTTTGAGATTGAGTCCCAAGTACAGAAGAATGGAATTTATAGTAGGGCAGAAAAGTAAGTATGATTTGGAGCACAGCTAAACTCCTGTGTTTGTAATGCATGAGTCATGTGACTTTGGGTAAAACAAATAGCTTTCTGAGTTTAAGTTTAGATTTTAGAATAAGAATACCATTCCTGAGTGTTGTTGAAAAGAAAATAGCAGTGGTTCTTAACCCATGAGGGTGTCAAGTGACCCTTTCACAGGGACTGCCTGAGACCATTGTAAAGCACAGTACAATTCATAGCAATATCAAAATTACATTTATGAAGTGGCGACGAAAATAATTTTATGCTTGAGAGTCACCACAACATGAGAAATTGTATTAAAGGGTCACAGCATTAGGTAGGTTGAGAACCACTGACTTAGGTGATGCTGACCAATTGATAACTGACATTGAATGTTACTGTTGTTGTAGTTATTAAACGTGTTGTTAAACAAACACACAGTTATTATGTGTTGCTACTTTTGCTCATCGGCAATTTTTTTTTTTTTTTTTACCTTCAGTCCTTAGAAAATATAAGTTAATCTAGATGTATGCTATTCACTCACCTGTGTCATTAATTGCCTGGAATTTTCAGTCTTATAGAATTGATTTATGTTCTTACCTGTTTTGCACCCTGACCATGTGATTAGAGAAAAATTGCTTAAGTCCTCTTGGCCTGGTCATCAAAATAGAAATGAAATAATAACACCAGCCTTTTTAAGTCTTTAATGTGTGAGAACTAAGTACAACGATATACATATGCAAATATATACTGAGAACCAAGAACAATATCTTCAAAGGGTGTATAACACATTATGCTTTCTATTAGTGACATTTGATAGTATGAATATATATTTTTAAATCGCAAGAATTTCTGGGAAAACCCACCTAATAAACATGCAAAAGTTCTCCTGTTTTGCTCCATACTTTTTTATATCACAAGATTCCCTTCCCTATCTCAAACCCTAAATTACTGTCTTTGTTTGCTTAAAAAAAAAAAAAAAAAAAAAAGAAAGAAAGAAAGAAAGAAAAAAGAGATGCCACAGGGAGGAAATCAAGCAAATAATGTAACTAGAAAAAAAGCTGTTAAAATACACACCCCTAAACAGATTTTAAAAGAGATACTAAATAACCCATTGTCTCCAAAGAAAAGAAAAGCAAACAGAGAAAATCACAACATACACCAGGGATGAAAATCCCCAAGTGGAAAGGTGGTTATATAAAGAGCTATTGAACAATGTAAGAACTATAAATACATACAGAATGTCATCATCTCCTGCTTCTCTGAGAGACATGTTCCCTTTCAGAAGTGCACACCCATCTGTTCAAGACAAAGCCACAGTGTGTTTCTTAAATTACTTACAGCTCTTAAACACATACACTTAGGGTTGCAAATTTTAAGGTATTTAAATTTTATTTAAATGTGTTTAAAGACAGCTTCACAGCCCTGGATTTGGAAAGAGATAACATACTTCCCATAATCAAATCACTCTTAAACAGCTGAGGACTTGCTGAATATGAATTAAACCCAGAAAATATGTAGAAAAAAATTAAAATTCCAGACTGATTTATGCCATACCTTGGGAGGTATTTTCGAAGATAATGAAGGTCTCATAGATAGAAGTAAAAATATAATAAGTAATAAATAGCTTTATTTTTGATTTGTTTAATTTCAACACCTTATTTCTAAAGACTGGTTCTATGAATACACCCAGAATCTCATGACATAATGTCTAAGACTATATTACATAAGTTTTGATTGAATCATCATATCTTAAGCTCATGATATATTTGAATTTTAATAAAATAACCATGTAAATAAAATCATGCAGACTCTTGTCTTCTTTATCACTGTGAAAAGACATAAGGTAGGAAGAAAGGTCTGACTTTCAGAGAAATACTGTGAATGAGTAAAACTGGCTGAAGACAGTAACTCACATGTCATATTTTATTTAGTATCTTGCAAAGGTACCATGAATGACGTGTAATGAAGAATGGATTCCACGGTAATCCTATTTATCATGGAAACAGCTGATCAGCTACCATAAAGCATAATGAGGAAAAGAGATCCGTATATATAACTGTGCATTTTTCAGGTTTTCAACTAGAAATGGTGGACATGGTGATGGTTCTCCTCAACAACAAATAGAAGGAAATAAGAAATTGAGTATGGGGGAATAGCTACAAGAGACAGAGAGCTAATCTTACACACGCCAAATACAGAGAAAGACTCCAGAGATAGCCAGAGTTGCCAAAGTTGCAAATTTGTGTCTCTTCTAGTAAAATGTTCTGTGTGTAATTGGAGTGGCCCTTAAATCAGACAGAAAATGAAGGGACTCAGTGAAGTAAGTCAAGAGGCGCCAGGATTCAAAGAGAAGGCTAAGGAAGTCTTCTTTAGTTTATACATATTTTAGCTATCTATAATATTTATAGTTGGTCAAAGAGCTTTCCTGGGCCTCTACAAAGCTGAGTTGCTTATTGATGTCAAACCTCCAATTATAACCACTGTCAATGGCATTTAGTCAAATAACTTGAATTGCCTACTCAGATGATCCAGACTTTTGAAACTATGTATTTTTTCAAAGTCACATGCATAAATATACCACTAAAAGAAGGACTGCTTGCTTCCAAAGATGATGGATACAATGCAGTGTGCTGACTTGTTATCACACGGGAGAGGTGGGAGAATGAGATGAATACCTACAGCACAGTAAGAGCACAGAGAAAATGGAATTCCATGATGATCACAATGTACCTGTTGTCTATCTTATGATTCAAACCAATTTCTCATGCTCATCATATTTATGTAATTTTTTAGCCATGAATAGGAAGGTTGGTTTCTGACCAGTGAAACAAAGTGACTTGGGTAGATTTTAATCTGAGTATCTTGACCTACCTGCAAATACCTTTGCCTACCCTATTGGCAGAATTCTTCCATGCCTCTTCCTGAAGATGTCTATTTTTCCTAGCTTATAGATTCTACAATAGTCTTATATTACAAGGTGTTGTGAGTGGTCCTCTGAGACAACTGCCATCTTGGGGAGGGCAGTTGTGCCATCTTGCAAAAGGTTTACCCCAAATGTGTTTGCAGCCCTTGGAAGAATGGGGAGGGTCACAGACCCTCACTTGAGTATGTTGCTGCTTCTAACCTCTGGCTGTAGACAACTCTGCCTTAATTACAAATGACAGGAGGCCAGGGTAGGGTATATAGGCCAGGGAAGACTACAAGAAGAAGCCTCAATCTATATAGCTATGTAGCTGTAAGAAAACCCTAAGCCTTGCTGGGTAATGGTTTTCTGGGTACAGGATGTTGTGGGAGGAGCAGCCACATCCTGTAAGTAACTGCCCACATATGCTCCTTAAAGAAGTCCAACAAACTCATTGTTTCCCCAGAGTGAACTTTGAAGGAAATATATATATTAGTTTGCATTGGAAGCTTAGGAGAAGGGATAGACACCATCTTGATCTCCCCTGGGAAAGAATTTTAGCAACATAAGGAGATATTTATTTCCAAAATATCTAAAATCATCATCTGTCATGGCCTCTAGATTCCAATATGACTAAGGAAGATGCATACAAAGAGTGACCTGTGAAGAATTAGATTCATTTACTCAACTAGAGAATGCAGTTCAGTTCATTTACATCAGTAGAAATCTGGATATATGGCTTGGCTGTGTGGATCATGTCTGTAATTCCAACATTCTGGAAGTAGACGTAGGTAGATTATGAGTTCAAGGGCAGCTTTGCTTATATGGTGAGTTCAAGCTGATGAGCTAAACAGTAAAACCTCATCTGAAAACAAACAAACAAATGAAGGCTTGAAATGCTTAGTTTTATTCTTAGCATGCTAAAAATGCAGAAAAGGAGAGGATCTTGGGATATAGTATACATAGAGTATAAGAGTGATAGTTGAGGTGAGTTGTCCACTTGATTAGATCTGGAATCAACCAAGAGACAAAACCTTGGGCTGGCTTGTAAGAGAATTCTCTGGAAGGAATAACTGAGTGAGAAGATGAATCCCCAAAGTGGGTGGCCCAGATATAAGGAAGTCCAAAGGAAAATCTCTTTCTTTTCCTCTGCTTGCCTAAACTTGTCACCGGTGAGTATATCGACTCTGTCATTGCTACTATAGCTGGTGATGTCATCTTTGCTGACAGTGCAACTCAGAATGTTCAGCCTTCCAGTGTGTAGTAAGGAAGAGTGAGTGCCTAGGATTCCTCCAAGCCATCAACAAAAGATTGGACTTGCTGAGGCAAATATCTTTATGAACTGATTTTCCAATAAAGATAACCATTGTTTGACTGCCATATCCATGCCAATTTAATAATCCCTTTTAAGATCTACTCTTGTAATTGGTCCTATTCCTCTAGAGAATTTGATCATATAGTAACCCTCAAATCTATCACTATAGAAGAGGTTCCAAATTCCTGATACTAACTTAGAAAGCTAAGAAAGCTTTCATTAGTTGCTTACTTAGTTAACAGTAACCTAGAGTTGGTGTTGCTCTGTTACAGATGAACCTGAGATGTAGAATTTCCTTGCTCTACTATGGTAGAATAAATAATAATAATAATGATAAAATAATAATAATAATAATAATAGCTTAGAGAAACAGATATATTTATGTGCTTATTTATCCATATCTCCACAGTGTGAGCCAGGAGGGCACATCTAAAGCTATTCTTTGGTGAGGTGAGTGATACTGTGTCCATGGGAAGCTCTAGAAATATCCTTTGTAGATTACTCATGAAGAAATACCCTGCTGTATTTTCACAAATTTTATCTATCTGCCCATCTTCTTTTTGACACTCAAAGGGATCCATCAATTAGCTAGAGTAACCATGTCTTCTAGGAAGGGGTAGGGATACTGGAGATTTCTGAAACCAAATGCCAAGCTTTCATGCTTGACAAAAGAATCAAGGCAACCTGAAGGCTATCAGTCAAAGTGAGGGCTTATGGAAGTTGAGTGATAAAGAATTTTCTGCACCCACTGTATTGCCATGATTATACACTGTATCCATGGGTTAACTACAATTCATTTTCCACTTTGCATTTGTTTATTTTATTGTTGTTGGCAATGTTTATGAAATAGAGTTTCACCACTTAGCCTAGGTTAGCATTGAGCTCTCATGTAGTTCAGCCTGATCTTGGACTTGTACTGATCTTTCTGCCTCATTCTTTTATGTACTGGGATTAGAAATGCACACTACCATATCTGGTATCAGAGGTCAGGTACTTGGTGAGTGACAGGACCTCTTTATTTATTTCCTGACTCATCATTTATAAAACTGCTGAAAATACTCAGTCTGTGTTGATAATCAACTCTCTGTCTTTGAAGAGGAGAGCACACCCTTCATTCATGCTCTTCATCCATGCTAAGCCAAAGGGTACACTTAACAAGGGTATGCAATTTTTTAAGCATCCATAATACTATACTTGCTTCATTTTGTGCTTAAAAGGTAATAAAATCCTTCCCAATCTTATAGGTTTTCCTTCTCTGGAACATATTCTTTATGAGAGAAAAGCCATATCATATCAAATATTCTATATGTAGAACAATTGAAAAGATAGAGGGACTCTGATTTTTCTTAATATAATTAGAATGTTCTTGTGGACTACAATTGTTCTATATGTATTGTATAAACCCAGCAAATATATTCTATGTGATTTGCTCCTAATTTGGTGTGTATGATTCAATAAAGGGTTATGGGTTGGTTAATAAATGGTGTCATATACTTTTCTATTAATATACCCTTAAAAAAATGCAACCTGCAAAGTAACATTTCAAAGATGTAAATATGTATGAGAATTATACTCAGGTTTCAGAATTTCACAAATAAGCATGCAAAGGAACATTTCCCATTTTAGATCATGTCAGATACAGTACCGTTGAGATCAGCAGACAGAAATGCACATGGCTAGATCCATTGAAAACCTAACCCTATTTTGGTAATTGTGCACTTGGTGATTCTGGTACATCACACTCACTAAAGGCAACCATGGGCTGCTAAGGACTGAAGTTCAATTTTTATTAGCTTAACTTTTTTTCTTCATCTAACTATAAATAAGATAATGAAAAATACATGAGAGGGACTGTGAGCGAGGAAGGAAACAGAAACAAAAAGCAGGAATAAGGGCACTGGCAATGGGCAGCCATAATTCCATGTCAATTATAATATAGATGAAATTGACTAAATAACACAGTTTTGCAAAGTTAGAAAGTATCCCTATTCAGTTTTCCCTAAAGGGAGTAGAAAGGTTGGTTTAAGGATTAAAGGGGTGATGCCAATTAAGTGTCTCAGACATAATCTGAATTAAAGTCAAAAGGGAATAAACACAAGATAGACTAAATTTAACTGACCACCACTTAGAGCCAAAACCAAGTATTTTCGAAATCAATACAAGAATATACTGTTTTGTTTGTCATTTTCTATGATGTATCCTTCCTCTAGCAGAGACTTGACATGCAGGGAACCACCAACAACATCAAGGAAAGGTCAAATTTATTATGGGTGAGAGACACATGAAAGAAAACAGAGGCCTGTGGGATATAATCTTGACACCTGAACACACAAAAACCATGTCCATCAAGAAAATGTCGCCCTGGCCTCTGTAAGACATGGTCTCAGAGTAGGTGGACCCTGACCCAATGGGGCATAAATTATCTTCCCTCCAGACCTTAGGTTACCTTGGAGAGTGGACCTGTCACTTTGGCTGCAATTCCAAAGCCTAGGCATGGTCTGACACAAAGTGGTGCCTGGTCTTAAATTATAAGGGATGTTTTATCCTTGGTTTTAAATTTCACTTTTAAAATTAAGGTATTATTTATATGTTTTTATATAGCAGAAAGTACAGTTTTGCAAATTCTGTCAAAAATGTGTACCAAGTAACCACAAAATAGAGACATTGTTCCCACCACTGGAAAACATTTCCTCTGCTTCTCTCCCAGTAAATTCTTTCCAAGAACAGTGATCATTCTTTTGCTTTTTGCTTTTTATTGCTATGGACCTCATGAAAATAGAACACAAAGTTAGCAATCTTCTTAGAAAGATGTTTGGGCATTCTTTTCATGCCATTGACTGTCATATTCGATCTTTTTTTGTCATAGAAGCAACTTATTTTATGAACATAACACAAAGTCCTTTCCACTTCCTTGGAGATAGTCATCTGGTTTACTTGTAGTTCTTATTTTATGTATTGGTGCTCTGAGTATTTTTGTACAAATCTTCTTGTATATGTACACACTTATTTCTTTTGTGCATACAGAGCTAGTCTGAGAACTGCTAGGATAAGAATTGGTATCCATTTACCCTTACTGTTCATTTCCCAAGGCAACTATCATTTATCTCTTATATAAGGGTTCTGGTTGCTCTAGATTATATGAGAATGTCAGTTTTTTTTAACTTTCTAGATCCCTGCAACATTTGATGTTATTGGTCTTGCCAATTTTAGCCATTTTAGCAAGTGGGCATTGATACTGAATTTGGTTTTCTTTATCATATCTCTGACTGCTCATATGTTGAGTACCTTTGGAGGTTATTCTGAAATTTATCTTCAAATAATTGCCACTAGAATTTTCAAAATAACTTGCTAGTATAAATTTTTGTTTCACACAAGCCATCAAAACGCATTTCCTGTTTTGTGACTTGAAATGACGTGGAATCAGAAAAAAATTTATAATATTTTAAATATTGTAACAAATACACTGGAAATTATAAAACCTTTGTCCTCTTTCCCCCAGCTTCTTTCAGGTTATAAATATACACATATTAAGAGACTTACAGTGGTTCATATGAGGTCTCACATTTTAATTTTACTTTCACACTAATATTCATTTTTGAGACACAACTATTTTTCTCTTTTCTTATTATCCTGTGTTATATTCCTTACTTATCAAAATAAGAGTCCTCTCCAATTCAATATGGAAACAAAACAACAAGCCTAACATGTGACAGGTGCTGGGCATGCTCTGGAAATGAACAGCTTCCCTTTGTGCTCAGATCAATGCAATGAATTAATGCTTTCCTCCTATCCCTACTGAAGAAGCTGGGGTCTACACATAGCCAACAGGCAGAGGCAGCATTCAAGCCCATGTGGTCTACCTTTGAACCTCTTGGCTTCCCATTATGAACCTGGCTGACTTCCAAATATAATTTATAGGAAATGATATGACACAACTGATATAAAAATGTGATTTACATTAGTCTCCAAAGAAATGAGTGTAAAACTCATTTTCTAAATATTAATACCAATTTCAAATGAAGTTATAAAGTAATGGAAAAATAGACTGACTATGTACAACAGAGAAGATGAGTTTTGTGTGATCATTACGTATATGAAGAGTCTCAGAACTAATCACACTTTTCTTAAAACCTGATATTAACTTAGGAAAAAGGAATACATCAGGTCATGCTCATAATCGGTTAAAGTAAATATAGATCTTAGTGAAGTAAGAAGCAGCAGTCAGGTATAAAACAAAGTGTCAATCCTCGTGATCAGTACTTTAGAAGTGAGACATTAGGAACAAGGGCAGTTTTTTTTAATGAATATTGATCTTATTGATATGCAAATTCATGTCACAAACTCCTGAATTTGAAATTATAAATTTTAAAATATTACAGTTGAAGAAGTCTTCTTTCTTGTAAATGTCCATCACTAAAGACCCCATTAAAGTATGCTGAAGTTGGAGGCTCAGATGATGGCTCAGTTTGTGTGGTGCCTGACATGCAAGCAGAAGGAATCCAATTGTCAGTACCAACTTAAAATGACCCATGACCCACGGCTGCAATCCTAGCTCTGGGAAACTAAAAATAGGTAGATCCCTTGGTCTTACTGAACAGCTAGTCCTGAACTTCAAGTTCAGTGAATGAATTTGCATCTAAAGAAGAGATAGAAAATCATAAGGTAGAATACTCCATGTCAACCTCTGGCTATGTAGACACAAAGAAGATAACACTAAGTTTATGAGTCCTTCATGATGGCAGTTTTGTGTTCACGCAGTAATGAAATCAAGGACTATAGTAAAGAAAAGAACGCAGAGATACTGTGCTGATTTGAGTAAAAATGTCCCCCACAGTTTCATGTATTTGAATGTTTGGTTCCCATTGTTGATGGAAATGTTTAAGGATTTGGAGGCGTGGCCTTGTTGGAGAAGGAGTGTCACTGAGAGTCAATTTTGAGGTTTCAGAAGCCCACTTCAGGCCCAATCTTACTCTCTCATGGCCTGTAACTTATGGATCAGTAGCATGCCTCCCTGCCTACCACCATGTTCCCCCACCATGATAATAGTGGAATAAGCCTCTGAAACTGAAAGCAAGCCCCCAGTTAAATATTTTCTTCTATGAGTTGCCTTAGTTGTGGTATTTCTGCACACTAATAGAACAGTAAGACAGAAGGTAAACATTGCTCATTGAAAGTAGATTAAACAAATATGGTTGTAAATGGAAATAACAAAATATAAGTAAACTAAATGTAGTATCTAGATTTGCAGTGGAAGAAATATTGAATATTTTACCTGCTAAGTTATAGACAATTTATAGGGTAAATTTTAATAACTTCTGTTTTCAGGATTGGTTTGTTTCTAATAGCCAGTTTTTCTTAAAATGTTTAGGTAAAGCTGGGCATGGTAGCCCATGCTTTTAATTCTAGAATTCATTCAGGAGTCTCTCCATGTATTCAAGGCCATTCTGGTTGTCATAGTGAGTTCCAGGTAAACCAGGGCTAAATGGTGAGACTTCTTAGAAAAAAAACAAAACAAAACAAAACAAAACAAAACAATAACAAACATTAAAAATTAAGGCAACACAAAGAGAAATCCTGACCTTCAAACCCATGAAGAGAAATAATGCATATTGTTTTGAAAAACTTTTTTATTTTCTACCATATGTTAATCTGCTTGTAATAAATATAATGAGAATAAAGTTCAGTTTTGGAATTTGAAAAAGAACTTACATATAATTGTATTTTTCTATTCATAAAGTTAAATAATTAACACTTAAATAAACATTTTTTGAAAGTTTTAGAGCAACAGAAACAAGAAAGATTAATAAAATACTTCAGAAGTTCTCATATTCCCTATAAGGAAGCTTAATCTTTTAGTCAATTTTTAAATTTTAAATTAGAAACAGCCTTATTTTACATATAAATCCTAGTTCCCTCTCCCTCCCATCCTTCCATACCCCATACCCCTCACTGACCACCCCCCATCCCATCCCATTTCTGTTCCCCAGGGAGGATGAAGCCTTTCATGGGGGATCATCAAAGTCTGTCACATCATTTGGAGCAGGATGTAGGCCCTCCTCCCATGTGTCTAGGCTGAGAGAGTTTCTCTCTATTGGGAATGGGCTCCCAAAGTCCATTCACACATGTACACAAGGGATGAATACTGAAGGGATGCTTAATCTTCAGTGTGTGTGTGTGTGTGTGTGTGTGTGTGTGTGTGTGTGTGTGTGTGCAAACTTTTTTTTATTTTTTGGATACAGCACTCACAAATATTCCTGAATGGTGTGTGGGATTGAGAAGGGGAAGATACTTAGCAGAATACTATCTTCTTTCTCAAAAGAGATTAACATTGCTCTCTTAAGACATATTTGGTTTTAGAGTAGCAGGGTGTTATAAAATGAAGCCAGGTCCCATACTCAATCCTTTTACCATAGCTGTTTTTTTTTTCTATTTCTCTGTCAGTTTGTAGGACAGCAGAATCCCACAACAAACATGGTTATTCATCCAGTCTAGCATTTAGGATTGTGAGCTAATGAGTTAATTTCTTTTTAATATATCTACCTTTAGGTATTTAATAATAGACATTTAGAACCGTTACATTTGTTTCTAATTTTCTTTTTGACACTACAAGATACTTTGGAATCTTACATAATTTCAATGTTATAAGACCTTACTCCAATACACTATGGTTCACTTTATAAAAGAATTAGAATTAGAAACCAGTATTTGGATGCTAGAGATGCCTGAAGGTTCTCAGTCATTTCTTTTGGGGCCAAATTTTATGTGTTTATATCAACCCATTATATGTACCAATATCTCTATTTCTACATAATATATATATATATATATATATATATATATATATATAAAGCCAAATATGAGTACATCCTGGTGTCTCTGACTCTCAACATTGCAACACAATCATACCATACTTGTCCCCTTATTTAGGCTCATTCCCCGAATATACATTAAAGTTACTGAGATGTTCCTCTCCCACCATGTCACTTGAACACATTGTTTCATATATAAAATGAAGTTAGATTTTTAACAGTCCACATTCCTTCTTTTGGGCTCAGTTATTCTGTTTAAAATTTGCATATATTAAATTTTATGTTTTCTGTGATAGATTTTTATAAGTTTTGACAGCCTAATCTCATAAACCAGCCATTTGTTCAGCATACTGAAAAATTTGCCATTCTAAAATTACCCCACATTTTACCTCTAATCCTGACTTTCCTGAGATCCCTGGCATCAACTAATCTAAAACCGTTTCTATATTTTTGTCTTTTCCAAAATTCCATACAGTTTGAATAATATAGTCTATAGCCTTTTAAGTGCTTATTTGATTTAGCAATGTGCATTTCTTTAATCTGGGTTTTCCATGGTGTAATTCTAAATGTAATTGCTAACCATGGCTTTATTATATGAATGTAGTACATGAATGAATACAGTTTTTAAATTTATTCACATATGTCAGGAATTCTCATCTGTTCCTACTTTTGGGTAATTATGAAAACATGTTGTTTGGTTTCAAGTCTTGTTGTAGAAATAAGATTTTTTTGCCTAAATGGATAAATATGAAGGCCTGCAGTTTCTGGGTTATTGAGTCTATATTTACGTTTGTAAAAATCTAATCTTCCAAAATTAATGCATCATTTTGTATTCTTATCAGCAGTCAAAAGGAATTCCCTTTTGTTTACTTTCTCATGTTGTTACCATTGCATTTTATTTAGTAGCTCTGGTACTTACAGAGATATATCTTGTCACTGTTTTTACTTTCAATTTTTCAATTGAAAATTCAGTTCAGCATCTGTTGCTATGCTTATATGGCATCTTTGGATGAGGTGTCTACTGCTTAGATTTTTTCTTTTTCAGTTCTAATTAGGTCATTTGTTTTATTACTGTTAAAATGCATTTTTCCCTGTGGTTAAAAACATAACAGGCAATTGTTCTTGTAACCTTTTCAGAGTGTATAACTAGCTACGTTCAATCCAGACCTTAAGTATAGATGCTTGACACATTCATGAACAAAACAATGAAGGGAGGTTTGGTGATGAATCCTAATGTTTCACTGCCACTATTCTCAGATGTATTTCACTGACTACTGAATCAGAGTCTTCTTGATCATGGGGCTATCCATTCAGTCAGTGAAAACCTTTACCAAGTGGCTATAATACTATGTGATGTTCTGGTAATTTTACTAGAGATGTGCCATTGCCTTTTTCTGTTGACTGATGAGGACAAAATATTCACATGAAATGCAAAGTATATTTTTGTGTGCGTGTTCACATGTGCACGTGTACCTGTGTAAACTTGCAATGCACACTTGCCATTAACATGCATGTGGAGACCAGAGGACAACTTGTACATGTTATTTCTCTCCCTCTACCATGCGACTCATGGAAATGGAGCCAAAATCATTATGTTTGGTGGCAAAAACACTTACTTGTGCAGCCATCTCAACAGCCTTCTAAATATGGAGAACTTTATATAAATGTGACCTAGAGTTCAGCATATTTCATTAGTCAGATTCCCTTTAGTATATAAGATGAAACTATTGACAAAATTGAATATGTACATTTGAGGCTTCACAGAGTAATTTGCAAGAAGCTAAAAAGTACTTTAAATACATTGAATATATTAAATGTTAAACTTTCAACAACTTTTCTTTATTGATCAATCACTTTAATTCACTGTTGCAATTTGGCAATTAATTCCACTGATTGCTGGTGACCTCTGATAAATGGCTTCCAAGTTTTCCATGTGACCTATTGCAACAGCAGGGAATGATACCATGGTCAGTAATAGTAGGACTTCAATAATTCATGTAATTGTTGAGATCCTGACAACATCACAAACTACAGTTTTATTCAGCAATAATTTCAAATGCAAATTTCTTTCCTTGAAGTTGGGACCTTCATAGCTGAGGTGACTTTACATGAGATCAATTAAATATGGCATCTATTGATCTGCAAGGATTGGACAGTCATTCATTTCCTAATATCAAAATAGATCAATAACTCTAGACGTCAAGCAGCAGAGTTTGGTCAAATATTTTGAAATATAATATATGCCTCAGAAAGTGCAATGCCAGCTACTACAAAATACATTTCAAATGAAGACAAACTACACAATTTAAAGATCATGGTGACAACTGTAAACATTATTAAGAATTACAATCCACTGTACCTCAACAAGTGATGATTTTATTTTCTCCTTTTTTTTTAATTATAAAAGCTTGACCTTGGCTTATATGTGTGTGTGTGTGTGTGTGTGTGTGTGTGGGTGGGTGGGTGTATACATATATATGCATATATATGTATACACATACATATTGCAGTTAAATAAGGATCAGGATAAACAAATAGGCCAAATAGATGTTGTTTATTCAGGGGAGAAATAACTTACAACCTAGACAGATGAACACCAGGAAATTTTACCCCGATGCTCTCCTGTCCGAGTCACACCAGCAAGAGAGCTTTTCCCGGCTCTTCTTCAGACCTTCTTCCACAGGTCACTTCCTCCCATGGCTCCAACCCCCAATGGGCGTGGTCAGTGCCACAGAAGGACTATCTCACTACACATACATATATATACATATTATGTGCATATATATATACATATATATCTATATTTGTGTGTGTAATATATATATATACATATATATCTATATTTCTTATTTTACATATTGATCCCAGTTCCCTCTCCCACCCTCCCATGCCCCCCATCCCCCTCCTCCTGTCTTATTCCTTTCCCTACTCCACAGGAAGGATGATGCCTTCCAGGAGGGATCATCAAAACTTGACAAGTCATTTGGAGTGTGGTCTAGGTCCTCCCTCCTGCCTTTAGGCTAAGGGAGTATCCCTCCATGGGTAATGTGCTCCCAAAGTCCTTTCATGCACCAGGGATACATCCTAGTTTCACTGTCCGAAGTCCCTTAGACTGCCCAGGCCTTTCAACTGAGACCCATGTTCAGGGGGTCTGAGTTAGTCCAATGTGGTTTCCTAGCTCTCAGTCTAGGGATCCATGAGCTGTCCCTTGTTCAGGTCAGCTGTCTCTGTGGGTGTTGGTAGCCTGGTCATGACCACTTTTCTTATCCCTCCTCCCTCTGCAACTTGATTCCAGGAGTTCAGCTCCGTGTTAAGCTGTGTCTGTCCTGTTTCCATCAGCTAAGGCCTTTGTTCAGGCGAATCTTCCTTGCCCAGGTAGTGAGTCTTTCTCAAACCCTGCTGCTTCTATCTTTTCTTGAGATTCTTCAGGTATCCTGGAGGATTGTAGTGAGATAGTCCTTCTGTGGCACTGACCACGCCCATTGGGGGTGGAGCCATGGGCGGAAGTGACCTGTGGAAGGAGGTCGGAGGGGGCCAGGAAAGGCGCTCTCTTTCTGGCGTGACTCGGACAGGAGAGGATGGGGTTGAATTTCCTGGTGTTCATCTGTCTAGGTTGTAAGTTATTTCTCCCTGAATAAACATCTATTTGGCCTATTTGTTTATCCTGATCCTTATTTACCACGATAGAGGATTCTTTGTTAAACTAAAAACATGCTTATTTGTTTGTTCATTGTGTTTCTGCTTGTGTGTGCCTGATGCACAATTGACAAATGGAGGTCAGACCACACTTTGTGGCTATCCATTCTCTCTTCCCATCATGTGGTCCCAGGCATCAAACGAGGGCCTTCAGGCATGACTCGGTGACGATGGAGGTGAATGGAGAATTCCCTTTGCCCTATACTCAGTCATCCTTAGGGTTCTGTTAGGCAAGATACTAACTTTTATTTTGGGGCTTTAAGGAGGCATGAGGGACCACTTTATAGAAATGCAGAAAAGCAAGTAAGCATAATATCCAGAAAAGATAGAGCAATAATTAGAGAATATGTGCAGACATTCTCTTTCCTTCCTGTATTTAAATCTCTTGAAGGGAAAAAGGAAACAATTACATATCTTATTTAAGCAATTAAAATCTGTTGATCTCACCATCTAATGAGGAGTAAAAAGGAGACTAATAGTGATTTATTGGTTAGTATAAGCAGTATTATGGAACAGAAACAAACCCTCCCCGATATTAATGACTACACACAGCTTAGGCTCACTTTTCTCTTGCCCAGTATAAGTGTCTTATAAGGTCAACTGACATTTATGTATAACTGAAGTTATTATTAACTTAAAACTTGTGAATTTTTTTTTCTTTAGTGGTGTGGCCACTGATAAGTGGCTCTCTGTTTCAGTCAGGGAGTAGTAAACCTGGCTTGAGATATAATATTTAGTAATATACATACCACAGATATGTGATATGGGTATGTATATCTGCAGTGCTATGTATTTAATGCTATCTTGCATATATTAAGTGGATACTTCACCATTTAGCCTCCTTTTCTAGACTCCTGTCCTATTTAAAGAGCAAACATAGTTTCATATCTCAACAGATATGGCAAAAGAACTTTGTCTTAGAAAAGATATGACTACACTCATTATGTCCTTTGATTTTGAATAATATACTAGCTAAAGCAAAATTAAGGTAAAAGGCAGATGATAGCTTTCATTTTAATAAAGAATTTTATAGAGCTTTAGAGATACAAATGAGATTTATGTCTGTTTAGAAGCCATGATGTCTAAAACCAAAGTCACCTCAAAACTGTTTTCTTGAAGTTAAATGCTGATCAAATAGACTCTAATCTACTCAGCATTTGTCTGGTGCCATTTACCACAGTGCCTAGAAATGTAATGGGACTATTTAGCATTTATGGAGAATTTACTATTTACTGTTTTTTTTAAAAATAAATAAATTAAAAAAGAAAACATGCTTCTCAGTCAATTTTTATCTTCTCTGTGAACCATGATTAATCAATTGGACCCCAGTTTTCAGGGTGCTATAAAATATTAAGATCACATCATGTCATATAGATCCCACTGTTTAGGTTGACACATCTGGTTGTACCAGTACAGGTCTACCTATTTTGTAAACATTGAAAAATTGGCATAGATAGAAACTTACACACTGTACAAACTAAAGCTTCAAGATGTCTTCAAGATGACTGGTTGGTATCAGTCAGCTCAAGTGGTTTCATTTACACTTGATGCCATCCCTCAGTAGATGCAGCCCTATCAGTCATGGTAGATAAATAGACATCTCTGAGAAGATAATATTCAAATTATTCAAATTATGCATACTTAAAATTTCATCTCCCTCTTCATTTGGCTTTATGAAAGAACACAGAACAAGGAAGTCAAGGCCATGCTGATTCCAATATTAGACTTTTAAGATTGTACGTACTATAGATTGCAAAGAAGGTAATGGGAACTTTGCTGATCAATGTGGAGCTCTTCACAGCTGATTCTGAACACAGGGAAACCAATCCAGTTCCTGTCATGGCTAGCCTGCTACTTCAGATCAGGAAACAATTCAAAGAATATGAAGAAACATTTTAACCTCCTGGAAGAAGCTTTGGAAGTTTACCTTCACAGAACTCTTGTTGTCTTAAGAGACCATTTTGAATGCAGTATTACTTATCTGTATATTGTGTGTATTTCTCCCTTGCTCAATGTCAAATGACTATGATCAAGGTTTTTTCTCTCATATATTTATACATATTCTCAGTCTTTAATATGGGATTTAGGCACATAGGCTTCTGATTCTGGTGTCTTAAATATGTTTTCAACACTATCAACTTAATCTTAAATTTATAATTAAAATTAATAAAATCAATAGCCACTTGAACACTTTTCAAGATGTATCCATTTTCTGTCATGAATATATATATATATATATTCAAGGTTGTTTATATACAAAGAACAGTTTAGTAGTATTTTCTGACCTAATTCCCTTAAATTTTTTGAAGAAGAATTTTTATTAATGTACAAAAGATAAAAGGGAATCAAACATAAGCTTGGAGTTAATCAGAGACAAAGGGGAAAAAAACATATTTTCTTCATATTCTGCCGTGCTCAATTTGTGTCTTCTCATTTAATACATTGTTACTAGATAGAGGCAGCCACTGCCTCCTTTGTTTCCCTCCTGGAGCTCTTTGAACTCTGCTGGAATTACTGCATGTGGTATACTGTGTGACATTTATTTATTTACATAACTGCTTCTAATAGCAGAATATAAACTCCTTGACAGGAAGACACAGCATGTTTTATCTCTGTAACACTGGTGTTTGACATAAAGCAGTGTTTAAAGTGATGCTCAATATATTTTTATTAAGCAAAAGTCATTTACATTTTGGATGTAGAGACTACCACAGACAGCTTCAAAAGCTACTTGAAGTCAATGATAGAATCATCAGATTGGATAGCCTACAAGAGTCTTTATGTAAGGCCACTATAAAACCAGCTTGTTTCCCTGTCTTTGGAATAGGATGAGAAAATATGATTAAATAGACTATAATTATGACATGTACACCATAATTTGCAGCAGACTTCAAAGCAGGGTTTCTGTCCCAAATATACACTAAGTCCAACAGTGCTCTCTAAGCAAGTGTGCTTTGAAATTATGATAAGAATATGGCTAAGGAACACGAGCGCTCCAAGCACTGCAAAACTATGTCATTGTGGGGACTATAGCAATAGATGGTGATTGACAAATATAATTGATGCAATGTTATAAATGCCAACAAAGAAACTTTAGGGAATTTATCTTTATCCTCTTTTCTTCATTTTCTTATTTGGGCTGTAAATGATAAATTACAAACAAGCTAAGCTGCATCTGAATTTTTTTTTTTTTTTTTTTTTGCCTCTTTTTCTTAGTCTTGTCCCCTGTTTATTGAGAACTCGGAAAGATGGGACTGATGTGTAAGTCTTAATTTAATTAAGATTTAAATGGCAATCTGCTTACTTCATCTTCCATTCAATTTGCATCAATAAGTACCTGCCAAAAGAACATCCAGAGTGTTTTGATTGAAAGTTTGTTTCAGTAATTATCATGTCAACCTTAGCCTATCTTATTTTTCTTTTTTAAGAGTTCCACACTACCACAGTTACTTTCTGTTAAATTGTCTTTGATTGTATAAGTTAAACTGGACACAAAAGCAGTTTTTGGGGAAAAAAAACTCAGTAATTTTGTCATAGGAAAAATTAGTAAACTAAATAAAAATACATACACAACAAAACTAGGAATCTTGTTTTATTGAAGTTTGAACAAACCACATAAAAATTTCCACACTTTATCTTCAAAATAATTCAGAAAGTTTTCCTCTAGTCCTGCTTAGAAGATCTTTAGGCCCAGCAGAAGGTTGATGCTCTCAGATCTTCATTATTAAAGGAAAAAAAAAAAAAAAAAAAAAAAAAAAAAAAAAAAAGGAAAGAAAGAAATGGAGCATTTGTCTCTGGCACACAGCCTCTATTATTCGTATCTGTCTCAAAATGTTCTAGATTTGCTTTTCTGCCCTCTGAAAAGTTCCTGTCTTCTACTGTGTGAATCACTTAAGACATGGGGTAATTTCAACCTGTGTGTTTGTCCTCCCGGTCTTCCCTTGATGGAGCTAGTTCCTGTGGATTGCCCATTTCGTTTCCTTTTTATGTATTTTTGTTGTTGTTTGTTTCTTTGAGGCAACAAAAGACATCTCTAGTAGAGAAAAAGGAGAAGAGACCAATAGGGACCTACAAGACATTATGTTTTCACCTTCACCCCATCAGATGAAACACATTGACAAGATCTAACCAACTCTGTAAAAGCAGTGGTATATTGTGTGGTCTTTACTGAAGCTAGATATTGTCTCAAATTTTCAAAAGAGTCCTCTATTCAGCAAGGCCTCTCATAACAAACAGTAGTCCCAGAGACCTGGTTAATTATCCATAGTTTCTCTTTTCCCTCTATCTTTGGAAATAACATTTTACTACATTCTCCTGAATGACCACATTTTAATGATAGGACAAATTTTTCTTGCCAGAATTTTGATTAATATGTGATACCCTCTAAATACACACACATACACACACATACATACACACACTCACACACACACACACACACACACACACACACACACACGTATAAACTGCTAGACACAGATAGCTAAGAGACATTGAGGTTTATTTTTGTTTAGGAATGTTGTGGTTAACATTTTTCTCCTTTGTATTATCATCTTTCCTACACTTCCACACTGACAACCATAAAACAAAACAAACAAACAAGAAATCACAATGAAGTCCTGTGATTCACCATCAGCACTACCTTAGGTAACCCGACCAATAGTTCTCTTATTTTTCATGTATTCTGTAGTCTATTCCTCTACCTGAGTAATTTCTAATCATTCTTAACTTCTTTTTGTTCTTCAAGTAGCTCATCTCTGACTTCTGGGAAGAAAAGGCAGACTTTGAAGACTTCACATGGAAGGCCTCACCCTCCCTGGGGAGCAGCATAAAGGGGATGGAATGGGGTTTCCTGGGGGAGATAGGGGAGGATGGGAGAGTGAGGGAACTGGGATTGACATGTAAAACAACCTTGTTTCAAATTTAAATCAATAAATAAATAAATTTAAAAAAAAGGCCAAACTACCTATGTGAATTGCTCTGACTTCTTTGTCAGCACCTTAAAACATGGCACTTTCAGTAATAATATCTTTTATTTTTCATTTTGAGAAATATGACATTCTGGGCAGTGGTGGTGCATGTCTTTAACCCCAGTACTTTGAGGCATAGGCAAGCAGAGGCAAACAGAGAAACTCTACAAAGTGAATTTCAGGACATCCAGGACTGTTACACAGAAAATCCCTCTCTTGAAAAACCATAAAAAATGAAATGTAACACCATTTTCCTTGAGATTCTATTCATACTTGAATGTCTCAAGCCAAGTCCTGATATTTTTGTGGAGTTCATCTATGTGAAATGAATGTTTGTTCTTTCAATCACTTAGATCATCAGATTTACTTCTATACTGAATTAGTGTCTTTTTTCTTCATAGTTTTAATATTGTGTTCCCCCACCTTGGTTTTAAAGGGAAATGCCATCTTTTCATAGTGCTTACTGTCCAAGCACCTACACTTATTTTGTGCTCTGAAGCTGTGCTTTCAAAGTCATCAGTATTTCTATGTTTATCAAAAAAGAATGCCTAAATGCTCATTTAATTAATCCCTATGATGTCTGATATATATATATATATATATATATATATATATATATGTGTGTGTGTGTGTGTGTGTGTGTGTGTGTGTGTGTGTGTGTGTGTGTGTGTGTGTGTGTTTTATTTATATATATATGTTTGGCCTCAAAAATATTCCAGGCACATTTTAGGATTGAGAAGTTCTTTTAATTAATTTTTATTATTTTAAAAGTTTTCATTCAATATATTCTTTCCTCTCCTTCCTGGATCCTACTGCTTCTCTACCAAATCTACTTCATGTTCTTTCTCTTAAAAGGAAAATTAAATCAAAACAAAAAAGCACAGACATGTAAACCCAAAAACTAAATATGGAGTCCATTTTGTGTTTGTCTTTCTGTACTTTTAATTTATGTCTGGGATTCCTTTTAGGTCCCCTCAGTCAAAACTTCCTTTTTAACTTTTCATATATCACACTTTCGAATTTATTCTCATTTTTCTGCTCTAGTTCCTCACACTTCTAAGGTTTAAGTGATAATCTTCACTAAAACCATATGTTTTTGGCCCTGTCTGACTAGCCAGACAAAAAATTTCATTCATGTTTCTCTATATCAGGAAACATGAAATTCAGATGCTACTATATTAGTAGAAAGATTCATAAAAGGGGCTTCATTTGGTGTAGCCTCAAACTTCGTGAAAGCATGGAGAAGTCCATATGTCCTCCCATCTTCCTTCCCCCACACTGGACTTTACTATCTAAACCTGTTCCTTATTTAGGACCATTCTTTCATTTTTTAAACCTATGATTGTCTGGGTCCATTCTTAAACTTAATCCTTAGCCTCTTCCAAAATCACATTCTTAAATGTAGGTATTCTTCCTTTAAACTTTCTATCCCAGGACCCAAAAAAAGGTCTATGATATACTGTATTGTTCAAAGCTGTCTCTGATTGCATATTTTGCATCCTATTTTCCAACAATAAGGAACTATTTGACATTTATGAGCACATTGTTCACTTCTCTATTTTGCATTTAGGTGATCTGTCCCAAATAATAGTTTCTGTCTCTGTTATCCATGTTATATGAATTTTTACAGCCTATAACATTCTCTAATATAAATCAGAATTAAATGATTTCTTTCTTAATATATTATGGCATACTGTTTTCAACTATATTCACTACATGTTTAGAGGTAGCTATCCTTTAAAAAGCATACAAAATTTCTTTGCATTTCAGTAAAAAATGACTATATAGTTTTAGGGTCATCATTTAGCCAAGTTCCCAAATAGAAATAAGAAAAACGTATTTAAAAATATGTAGAACTAACAGGATATCTTCCTGAAGTTGTTTAATGTGGCATTGTGATAACAGTGAATCTGGAGATTCCTCACTCCTTTATTTTTAACTACTTACTCAAGAAAGTGTAATTACATGTATTTCTTTTGTTTATTCTAAAAATTTTATTTACCCTATCAACTCACTTAGCAAATGACTCTTTCCCCACATGTGCATATATAAACTTCCAAAGTGTGTCTTACTCTGTTGCATCAAATTTTAAATTAAAAGTGTGTAGATGACTAAGAATTTATTACAGTCTAATACATTTCCCTTTCACTTTTTATGATATCAAAATGTTTCTGTGACCTTCATAGACATTAATTACTAGTGTCTTTACGATAATCCTATCAAATAGAAGGGAGACAAACATTAACTTTCCTGACATTAAGCATATTCTTTTTTTTAAAAAGGGAAAGGCACCTGGCATTGGTGGCTTTTAATCCCAGCAGTTGGGAGGCAGTAGCAGGTGGAGCTCTATGAGTTCTAGGCCAGCCTGGTCTACAGAGCGAGTTCCAGAACTGGCTCCAAAGCTATACAAAGAAACTTTGTCTCAAAACACAAACAAACAAACACAAACAAACAAACAAATAAACAAGAAACAAAAAAAGAAAGGTAGTTTCAGTAACTTGTGAAGATCTTTCCTAAGATGGGGGATGTCAGCCCCCAATTCTGACCTTGATGATTACACTTTGCTTTACAAGGTTACCATACCACAAATTCATTTTGTAATCTTACATATTCCTAATGAGCCACCAGTTATACTGTTCTTGGCCAATATTTTCAGAGAAAATAACCAAGGTAAAAGACTATTGCAATCATAGTATTATAGGGTTGCATTAGCATAATTTTCTACAGATGGTAGATGTTATTAAATAGGTTTCCTTTATCTTTATTTGGTACAAAAGCAAATGGTTTTGTTTCTCTATGCACAAGGAATTTACACACACACACACACACACACACACACTCACATCTTAGAACAGAGTAAAGGGTGAATATTTAAGTGAGGTTATACTTACAGGTCTAGAGACCTGTTTCCAGTATTTTGAAAATTTAAATTTCCCTTGTAATGACCTTAACTTGATTCAATGAGTTTACATTTCTCAAGAAATAAAGAGTAGTTTAATCATCATTCCCTGTTGTTAAGATTATACCAATTCTTGTTCACCTAGGCTAACTGGACTTTCAGAAATAGAGTAAATCACTTAAAGTAGAAAGGTCAATAGAGCAATCCAATGGACACAGCCAAGTAAATGTCAGTACTCTGGGAATGAAACAGAAATTTTCAAGGAAACATAATCCCCTCTAGATTCTTCTATCTCAATAGCTGGCCCAAGATGTGAAACCCACCTAGTCAGTGGCAAGAAGCCCAGAAATCTGAATCACCTGACTCCTTTCAGCCAAGAATCTCTGGATGAGAAAGCTAGGTAAGTGATGGGCAAAAATCCTCATTCTAACAGCACAGATGGCCACCACCATGGCTGCCAAATGGCTCACTGTGTCTGACAAAGGAGACAGGTGATCAAACAGACAAAGGCTGGGATGACTGTTCTAAATAGTAAAGGAGAATATGACAGGGATTGGAAATAGAGGCAAAAATTGACAATTCATGGAAGCAATTGCCCTCTACCTGGCAGCATGTCTCTTAGACATCTGTCTTTCCCAGCTCTTGGATGTCTCAAACTTGGCAAGTAGAGATCAAGTGCTTGCACAGATGATGCTCTTGGTTTCTGCTGGGTTGGAGGGTGAGTCACTGGGTTATGATAGTTACTGCATCTCAATGATCAATGGGACAGTGAGAAAGCCACCATTTCATTGGTGTGGAAGAGTTCCTTCCCTTCAAACAGTTTCACATATAAAAGTGGATGCCATTCAAGAATTACAAACAAGTTAAAACATTGGAGGAGCTATGGAAGATATAGGTGACAATTTTTTAACATAAGGACAACACTATAAAATAATTAAAGCATATCATATTTCTCTCATTTTCAGTTAGACTCTTCCTGAGAAAAGCTATTTATTTGCCAATTAATATTTTGTATTCAATTTTTCCATGTGCATGTAGGTGTGCATGTATGTGTGTATTCATATGTGTAATTACACAGGAAGGTGATAATGTATGCTATAGTGGTCAACCGCAGACATCTTTTCTAAGGCCAATTATGATTTATTTTATTAAAAATAATGTATATTGAAAGGGCTCATAAGCACTCAGTAATGGATAGAGCAGGGACTCAGGGGATTCTGCTCTTCATTGCTGAACCATTAACAAATGACACCTTCAGGGAGTAGAGAAATCATCGGTCACAGTTCTGTACCAACTATGATCCCACCAGGGTTCAATGGACACTTCCAATGCAGTGGTCACACAGGTGTATCTAGTTACAAAACATGAACTCAGGAAATGCACTGTTGGAGACCTATATGAGGTATGAGGACAGAAAGAAGATTTGGGGGGGTGGGAACCAGAATATATTATAAATATGTATGAAATTGTAGAACAGCTGAATTAATCAATTAAAATGTGTACCCATTTAAAACTTCATATGCATATATATGTGTATGTATGTGTGTGTGCACACAGGGGCATGGATTTGTGTGTATGCACAGGCATCCATATCTGTAAAACAAGCATGACAGTCACATACCTGCTTTATATATATGGAGGAGAGAGGACAACTTCAGGTTGTCCTCCTCTTCTGCCTTGTTTAAGAGAGCTTTTGTTCACCACAGTGTACACCAGGCACGGTAACTCAAAAACCACCAGGGATTTTGTCTTCACTTCCCATTGTTCTGTAGAGAACAGAGGTTACAAATGCCCACTACCAAAAACGGCTATTCCATGGCTTCTGGATATTCATTTATGCTTATTTGACATATGCTTTACCTACCAAGGTATCTCTTAACCCCAGGTTCTTTTTTGAAATGAGTTTTCTTACTGGTCTGAAGCTCTCCTAGTAGTCTTGGCTGGCTAGCAACCTATGCCCAAAATGCTTTTATGTGACTTCCAAGGATCAAATCCAGGGCCTTTTATTTGCACAGCAAGCATTTAAATAAGTGGATTCTCTCTTATTATTAAATACAGGTCCAATGTATTGTATTATTTAGAAAAAAACTTGCTTTTTTCTAATTATTTTTTTACATTTCCACAATAGGCTATGCACTAGTTAGAAACAGGGCCACAAAATTATCTTCCCACTTATTGGTATAACCATTGTAACAACTAGGAAGCTTCATAAAGGGTTGCTTAGTTGAATATCTGGAGTTTACCTTTTGTAAGTTAGTTAAATAATTTATAGGCTTTTATATTGCTTTCTCTAAAGCCTTCCCCAAAGTTATACACAGTGGTTCTGATCAATAGCTATAATATCTCTGTAAGTCTTCAGCCCTAAACAACCATTATTAAATGTATACATACATGGTTACTCAGTAGTTCATTATAAAATTTCTTTGAGGAACCTGGCAGGATACCTGGGATCCACTTAGTAGGAGAGAACAGATTTTCAGAAATTCTCACAGGTTGTCCTTTAACTTCCGTATACTATAGCATGAGTGTATGTGTACACATACATACACACACACACACACACACACACACACACACTTTAGTTTCAAAAAGATAATTTCTTTGAAAGGGTAACCAGGCATTTTTAATGATTTATCCATGAGACTATACATTAAAAGAGTAGACACAAATGAAATTTCAGTAAGATAAGTATTAAACTATCATATAGTTATGTAAAGATTTGAACTTTTACAGCATTTAAAATTGATTTTATATATATGTTATTTCCATTTAAGTCAACATGTTTTAAATTATGCTATGTTAATAACAGTTATTATAGTCAAATCCCAGAGGTTTGTACAAGAAGGTTTACAAAGGGATCATACCACATGCCCATGGCAGGCTGAGGACAATTTCTCTTCCACCAGGCAATGTAGACTGTGTGAAGTTAAATAAAGACTCCAATGGTATCCTGATACAAATCCTAGAACCTGTGAATGTTATTTTATGAATGAATTGAGATTTCTCCATATGGTTAAGAGTCTTTAGATAAAGAACAATTCTATGATTATGCAGATGGGCCCCAAAGGCAAATTTCAAGCCTTTTTATAATAAATGAGGACAGATTTGACCATGTATAGAAGAGGAAGTCACATAACAGAAGCAGAGGAGACAGTTGTTTACTGGAGGCTTAGAAGTCAGCTGATTCAACTATGAGTCATGACCCCATATGAGTCTGTGTATAAAAAAAAGCAACAGTAAAATGTTTCTGAATGAACATTTAAGGCAGAAGAATATTCCTGTTGAGTTTGCGGTACCACACTTCACTGTATGATTTGTTAAGGTTTGGGTTCTGAACACAAAGCCTATGCTCATGCCATGTGACACCAATAGACACTTCCTGTGCCACAATAGGCACTGTCTGAAACATGGTGGCTCATGTTTGAGACTATCATATGTTATGGATTGCCATTTTACTCTACACACCAAGCTTTCTGCTCTTACAGAAACATAATGTTTTAGTTACACAAAGACTTCTGTTTGGATTGTGTTATATTAGGATATTTGATTTTTAAAATTTCTGCTTGAATTACTGACTTGAATTCCATATAAAGACTGTTGAATCAAATTTCACTGGAGCTTATGACAGAATTTCCGACAATATCTAATATGGCTTTAAACATAATTCTGCCACTTTTGCTATATATGTGAAGCAGCATTCTCAGCACTATCCAATATTCAGCTAAGATTTAGTTCATCATGGAAGAAACAAATATCTAATACCAATATGTAAATTTGATTGCTTTCTCCAATACATTTTAAATTTTACACATAGTAAATAACTGTCTACATAATATTTTATGACTTATTGTCAGCAGAATTTGAGCTGCAAACATGTTTTCTGTATCTTTCTAAGTAGGGTCACTTAAACATTTCTCAGGCTAATGGGATTTGATAGAAGAGAACATTGTAAGGGAAGATGTGAACTGAGGATGTAAACCCCCAATACTGGGAGAAGCAATAGAGCAAATTCTCCTGTAAGACCGTCAAAGGGAACACCATGGCCCTGTCACCCCCTTGATATTAGTCCAAGACACTCATCTTGAAATTCTGGACTTCAGGATTACAACAGGATAAATATATATGGTTTAAGGCCAACAAGTTTGTTTCATTTGTTACAAATGTAATAACAAGCTAATATACAGATAGTCAGGATAGACAACTTCTTAACAATTCCTGGTTCCAACAGAAGCCTTGGTAAGTTATAAGCAAAAAAAAAAATAAAAAAAAAATTACGAGAAATTATGTGCTCTTTCCCTGAATCAACACAAGTTATTTCTAATCATCTTCCAGAAATCAATATAAATACAAAACTCCATCTGAAACCCAGGATCCTAGGGCTCTGAGAAAATACATGAAATTAAGAGAATTAGCACCTTTAGGGTTCTATGTCAGTGCAAATATGTTTTTGACATATACACACACCACCATCAATAACTAACCAATCAACTAAACAAACAAACAAACAAACAGCAACAAAACAGAGAAAGAAAAATTACATTAGTAATTACTTGGTGAGTACTAACATTGGAAGTATGGATAATGTAATATTCACATTGAAATCAGGTTATGGTCTAGCTGGATGGCTGAGTAAAGACAATTCACACCAAACTTGTTGATCTGAGTTCAGTCCCATGGGCTAACATGGTAAACATGTCACAGAATTTACATTTTGTATAGTTGATTAAATTTGTTGACAATTTCTCTGATGATGGTTGAATAAGGCACTTACCTATGAGTATAACAGAATATCATTAGGAGTGATTTTATCAGTACTTTTAGTTTTATTTTTGTAAAGACCAAGTAGTATTTGATTATATCCTAGTTTCTGGTTCTTGATCACTCAAGCAGTATTGGGTATGGATTCCATCTCATGGAGTAGGCCTGATTTGACTTACCAAATCATACTGTTAGCTCTTGCTAACAATATCAGGGCAAATACAGAGACTCATAGACAGAGAGAGTGAGGGAAGGGGACGGAGAGGGAAAGAGAGACCTCAGGCCAAATAGCTCTAAATGGAATGTCTCCTTCAAATCCCTCCCTTTAGATCTCAGGCAATCCCACAGGTACAGGAGGCAGAAAGATTGAAGAGAGAGAGAGGGATGGAGGACACCAAAAGAACAGGCCCTCAAAATCAACTGAGTGGAGCTCATTTGAACTCACGGAGACTAATCAGCAAGCACATGGCCTTCTCGTGTCCTTTTTGCATATAACATAGATTGCTATTCAGTATTTTTTAGGGAATCCTGAGTGTGTGAATGAGTGGGTCTCTGTTTGTTATGGCTTCTCTTGGGTTTTTCCTCCTGTTGGTTTGCCTTGTCCAACCTTGGTATGATGGCTTTTGTTTTGTCTTATTTTATTTTGTTATGTTTTGTTGTTATCCCTCAGAAGCTTTTTTTCTATGCTAATGAGAGACAGAAAGGGAGTATACCTGGATGGGAAAGGAGAAGGGGTGGAACTGGAAGGGGTATGGGGAGGGAAAAAATGTAATCAGGATGTATTATATGAGAAAAATATATTTTTGATAAGGGGAAAATTATTGACAGTCTCATACAGGTATATAATATATTTTATTTATCCTCACCTCCTTCCCCCCTTTTATCTCATCTCTCTCATCTCCTTATTCTCCATAGAGTTCTCTTCTCATATTCATATATTTTATGTTTATTGTGTCTCACTTCTTTTAACCAGAGCTAGCAGTGACCAGGGGATTAGAACTAGTCACTGGAGCTGTCAGCTCACTGAAGATTATAATTGTCCCCCTTCCAGAATACATCAGTAGACAATATTTCCATCAGAGTAGGGTATGGTCACATGAACCCCTTCTCAATCCAAGATTGGCCCAGAGCAGATAACTACACAGCTATGCAATTCTGACTACAATGGCTATGTTAGGCTTGAAGATGAAGTCAGCATTTTGTAGTACTTCTTCCTATCTTCCAGCCTGTATGAATTTCTTTCTTTCTTTCTTTCTTTCTTTTTTCTTTTTTCTTTTTTTTTTTTTTGAATTTTCTGTAATGTTTCCTGAAGCGTAGAGGAGGTGGTATGAGTGTCCCATGTCCCGTTTAGGACTGAACACTCAGTTGTCACATATAAGTGCTGTGAGCAGCCACAGGTCTCTGTATTCACAGCTCTTCATTTTCCTGGCAGGATGCAGACAGACTGAAAATGCAATTTTACCAGTTGCAACAGTGTAGTCAGTGAATGGTGGCAAACTAGGACATAACCTAACTCAACATTTAGTGCAAGGTTTGTTAATTAAACATAAACTCTAGACAACCTAAAGCTGGATGTGGTCTCAACTTTGAGAATGCAAGAGGATAGTTAAGCTTAACTGGACAACAAAACTAATCTTCTTCCTCAGCATGCTTAGCTATCAGACTTTGGGCAAATTTGAGCTTTCCTGATCCGAAGGATTATGTTTTATTGAATTGCAAAGTAAATTTCAGTCATTGGCTTAACAATAAAATGAGTAATTCCTTGTTTTTAATTTATTGTCTATAAAACTTGACAAGGTTTGCTTTTGAGCAATGGGATTTCAGAAACATTTAATTGGTCATTGCCTTCATTCTCTTCTGTTGGACACCAACATGGCAGAATATGATTGGATGACTGGAATATCTAACAGCAGGGACCTACATTCTGACTTGTGCCCTCCCTCCAGCCATCTTCCTTGAGGCCACACTGTGGCTTCCAAAGTCGTGTGTTTCAGACCAGGTATATAGGTTTAATTAGGTTGTCATAAGGGAATTTTACAGACCACTCAGGCTAAAGAACCTTTTATAGTTCTAGAAGCCTTCCTTGGCCTGCAAAGACTACCTCCTCACTGTTGTCTTGTGGTTTTCCCCTTTTACCCAATCTGTCCTGTCCTCATCTCTTTTTCTTATACAGGACACCAGTCATGCTTAATTAAGGCCCACCTTAACATTCCCAACATAATTCAACTATTTGCTTAATGACCACAACTTCAAATAGACTTAACAGTCCAGTGTACTAGGAATTAGGACTATATGTAGCACTAGGTTTTGAAGGACACACACCAAGTCATAACTCCAGGTTTTTAAGGAGTGCTGCTTACTGACACACAGGGAGCTCCTACGTTTTAAAAATGATAAAACGTGCTACATCTGAGAAAGAAGTTATCCAAATGAGATGAGCAGTTTTCAGCCTATCCCTCAGAGATCAAATTCTCCTGTGGAGATTAAATTCTCTTCGGAACAATTCAAGGACAGATACATATGTATATTTAAATGTGCAGACAGGTCCAACTTCCTAGAAAGGGATCTGCATGCAAGCACATTGATCACCTCTGTGATTCCTTCAAAGCAACATTTGTGGAAGGCAGAGGACTCCAAGAGTGGGTAATTTACCTCATTCCCACTGCAACACACAGCAGGTGTTAATTACTTTGTTATTTCAGTTGATCAACTTGTCCCAAGGCTATGGTGACTCTGGGCACACTCATCAACACTATTTCCCCTTCATTTGTTTAAAAAGGCTATTCTGGATATCTCTTTGTGCAGCCAAATTCAGTGTTCCAAATCATCCCTTGTTCATTCTTACCAGAACATGAAATAAATTTTCAGAGTGGACTTCTCAGTCATAGGTTTCTGATCCTGATTGCAGCAAATACATAAAGACTGACTATAGGGCAAATATCAAATCATATTAGACCATTTTTTCACCACTCTCCCCTCTAGAGGGAAAAAGGTAAGAAAAATGCAGGCAATTTAATATTGTAAATATTGTGGGATTCTTTCTATTCATGTACTTTCTAAAGAAAGGTAAGCTCATGGTTTTATGAAATTATTTTTATCATATTTTTATTTATGTTGTGCATATGTGTCCTTATGATGTGTGTATGTAGTGAAAAACCCACAGAGCGTGGACTCTCGTGCTCTAACTCAGGAAAGGCAACACCCCAATTCACTTACGAGAAGTGGTCTTGATGTAAAAATGCACGAGGTCTTTTATATTCCAAGTGCACTGGTGTCCACAGTCATGTGCCACACAGGGTTAGAGGACTGAGGACCCTGAGTACAGAATTGAGACAGCTTTTATAGGGTTACAACAAAAGCCATGCATCATAAACCAATCATCTCATAGCATCAGGAGCATGCACAGTGCTGGCCAATCAATTTAAACCATCCAAGCCCATGCTTTATAGATCAATCAGTTTTCTATAGCCCCGGAGGTCTGCATTTGCAGGGCTCCTAGGTGGGGTGACAAATGGCAGTTAGGTTAGGTCACTGGGGCGGGGGTTTCACAAGCAGTTTACAAAGTCAGATAAGCAGCAAGGAGTGTGACCTTTCTCCTATTTATTGGCTGAGGACAGGGTCTGGAATTTAAGGTATTTAGTATTTTTAAACTTCTAGCTTCCTGGGGTCATTGGAGAGTTAGGCTATATTTTTCCATCCTTACAGTACCTGAGTATTCCATGGAGTGGATGCTAGGTCTGAGAACAACTAGTGGGAGTTGGTTCTCTCCTTCTATCATGTGGGTCCTGGGAATCAAACCAGGTTGTCAGGTTTGGTGATGGGCACCTTAACTCTCTGAGCCATCTTGCTGGTCCCAACTGTTTTTGTTATTTTGTTTTTGTATTTAAATGTACAAGTTCATGAAACCACCCGTTCACTAAATCCATAGACACTGATGCTTTCACTTCTAAGTGGGAAAAAAAAAAAGATTCTGGAATGCTATTTTACTTAAATCATGGGAGAGAAGGAAAAAATATAAAGCTGTACTTGAGTCTTTTAAATATGAGGCAGTTAAAAGTCAGTTTAAAATAGTGGTCTGCTGTTAGTCGTTCCAGGTTTTTACAGATTTCTATTTGGCTTTCAGCATTTGCTAACTCTTTTCTGTAGTGTGTGCCTCAGTGTGTCATTCAAGTTAACAAACCACAGCAACTCATGCTTATACATTCTCAAAGTGGACATCTAGACAGATTTCTGCCCCTAACTAATATAATGTTGCACTAGTCAGTATAGTTGGGAAATGGTACCAATCTAGACACCCATCATAGATGAATAATGAAAAATGGTACACATACACAACAGAATTTTACTCATCCATAAAGAAAATTAGAAGTGTAACGTTAGAAGGAAAAGCGGATGGAAGTAGAAGTCATTATTTTAAACAACAACAACAAAAAGAAGCCAGATTCATAAAGATAAATGTCATGTGTGAACTCTTGATTTAAGTTTATAAATTTATATTTTATGTAAATATGTGCATTTACACATTTTAGGTATAAACACATATGTGTGTGATGAATTTAAAAAGGAGGTAGTGACAAGGGAGGAAGAAGTCTTAAGGACATGTGGGAAGAGAGAATAATGGATTGTATATGGATCTAAGCAGAAGTGGGGATTATTTGTTGAATAGGATTTGGACAGGCAAAGAGGGAGCATGGGGATATGGGAGTGTGGTGGAGGAGCAAAACAAATAAGAACAAAGTATAATAACACAGCATGTGAGTGCACCACAATGAAATCCATTTTTATGCTGAGTAAAATGTTAATAATGCCCATCTGATGAATGCTTGCTGGTTTAAATAAAATAAAACCTAGAACACACTTAAAATTTGATGCCCCTAGCTACCAAGTCAGCTAACAGCAGGCAGGGCTTGTTAGTACTATGATCCATCACAAGCCTTAGTTAATGACTTGCTATTGCTACATGGCCAAAGAATAGCACATGCACTCTTGTTTTCACAAGGAAGTTGGAAAAAGCAGATGTGCTACTGATATTTCCTTCTACTCTGAGACCTGTGGTTCTTTTAGAGAACAATGTAAACTTGAAAAGTTTGAACTAATCAGAGAGAAAATTATTATTATATCCAAATAGTATTCTTCCACACTACAAAGACCGAAGGACAACATAAAGACCTTAGAATTGTAGATAATACAAATTTTTTTTTGTTTGTTTGTATGTAATTGCATTGGAATAGACAGAATACTATGTGAGAAATAATATGTGGTATCTGGATTCTGTTGGATGCCCATCATGCATTGGGCAAATATAAAATTTTTGAACCTTTTAATTTTAAACTCACCCAGGTCACAGATTTGTTTTTAAAATTCTTTTTCTGCAGTACTGTTTTCCCCTTAGTATGATCCATGAATTACTGCTTGAGAACATATCAAATTCTACAAATGGAATTGGTTCTTCAAGGAACTTGAAAAAATAGCTACCAGAGTTATATTCGGCTATTCTGTATTTCTAAGAAAGCTAATTGAAGCCCTTGACTGAACGCTTAGGTTTCTTCCCAACTTTTTATTATTTTCATGGTACTTTTAATGGATTATTTAAACAAATCTCATTGCTTTTTACCTCTTAGTATCTCAGGCTTTATTTGTGTGCTTCTATGTAATATTATGGAAGGATCCAAGAATTCCTATATTTGCTCTTTTCATGTATATAAAGTATAAGGCAAGGAGAAATACATGGAGCAAGGTAAAGAGAGAGAACAAGTTCTAAAGATTGAAAACGAGAAGCAGAAGCTTCCATTCTGGAATCACCAGCTAGTCTATGTCTGTAGGAAACTCCCATAGCATAGGGAAGGCTTAGATCTATTTCTGTTCCAAAGATAAGGACTGAAGAGGAAAACAAGTTGTAGGATTTTCACAACCTTTTGAATCAAAACAGATAAAAGAGGTCTACAGTGGTGCCAGAAGAACACAGATGTATGTGCCATATCTGACAAAACTTGATAGATCACCTTCAGGGGCTCATTTTCTTTTTAGGTTCACAATGTATTCTTGTTCCAAGCATCCTTTGCTGTTTGGAGTAGCCATCAGACTGAGTTATGGCTAATGTAATGGGTACAAGATTACAGTAGTACATCCAACTCTGATATACAAAAGTATATGACATAGACCTCTATCTCAGCTGGGTAGCTGTTGATGGCGAGTGTAACCCTGAGAAGCATAAATTTAAACAAAACATGATAGAACTTTCCATAGGTCAAGTATCTAAATGGTTTTATGAAACTCTAATCCACATCATTCTATCAAATAGGCATAAATCTGAATATTTTTATGTTGTATTAACTCATTGATTATACAAAAAAAAAAAAAATTAACCTAGCCAGTACCTTGACTGGCCCTAGCCAGTGCAAGCAACATTACTAAATGACAGCCAATTTAAAGTTCATATAATGTATCTGATGATTTTCTGCCCATGTTGGCAGTTACATACTTGAAGAAAATATAAAAACATAAAAGAAAACATCAGCTAGCAATAACTATAATTATACTGCAATTGCTCCTGCAGTATAACAGTATCCCAACATCTGTCAAATCATTTGGTCATTGCACTGTTCAGTTAGCCAGCCTTGAATTCTATGCAGTTATTTGTTTAGTCTTGGCCTCTGCCCTGGTCTTGTTTTTGTATTTGCTCAAAAGGCAATTTACTGCACATTCCAGTGACCAAATGAACTGTCTCTTAACTGATACACAAAGCAGGTTGGGGTAAAACAGTGTGATACAATATTAATCATTTCTGTCATGCAATGGAAGCTTTGAAATGTGCAGCTATAAATAAACAGACCTTCATTTTCAGCAAAGATATTGCTTGAATGTCAATCACAATTCCCCAACTCACCTGTCTCATGGTTCTCCTTGAAGGTCCAGGGTCTGGATGCTTCAAATGAACTATTAACTACTTTATGGTAACCGAAGGATATATATGGAGAAATTAGATATGGGACTGGAAACATCAGCAAATGTTGCTTTCCCCAAGGCATGGCACAGAGACTGCAGAAATGATCAGTGAGACCCACTGATTCATTCAATATCCCACTGATCAAAAGATTATCCCTACTACCCTCTCTGCTCTGCCACTCTGGTTTAGCCTACAATTGCTTTCATATTTTCTTTGAGCTGTTGTCTTTTATCTTTTATCATATTTTTCTGGCAGATTCTTTTATCTTCAACACTTAACTCGTGACTTCTAACTCATGTTTATCACTCTGCAATGCCTTGTACAGAACCTGAGCAAATTAGGAACTTGCCAAGGTTGATCTATTATATTCTGTTGTGAATATAACAAGGTTGCCACACCTTTGTACCCAAGGAATGGTCTTCAAAGCACTCCCACACTTTGTCCATCATAATTATGAAATTGGAACAGCCAGACTCCCACTAAGAGAACATGAGCTATGAGAGACAAATTATTCTTTTGTATTTCAATGACCAACAAATGGCAGATCTAAAACTACCTCCATATTTCTCACTTTCAACCTAATGTATATTCTAATGAATCAAATGCAGAAAATATAATATTCAAGGCTTCTTAGTGACAACAGGGGGAAAAGTAAATTTATTTGGAAAGGGCCATAATATGGGCACTGTGTGAAACAGCCTCTAGAAATAAAGTTACCACTTGGTTAATCTTCTAGTCAACTTGATTGGATTTGGAATGACATAGGAAATTGGCAAGGCACATATCTTGAAGTACTTGTGAAGATGCTTCCAGAGAGAAAGAATTGAAAGCCAGTGACCTACCTGGTCTGCGTCTGTTTGTTACTTCACAAATCAATAATGCAAAGGAAGCTCATAAAAATAGCATCATTTCAAAATTCCCTTCCCTATTCATTTATTTGAAAAAGCATTATCTCTGCTTATCATCTCAACAAGAGACTGATTTTAAAACAAAAATTGTATCTTCAGTCTAAATATATCAACCTTTAGCATAAAGCTTAAAGTATACTCCATAGAAGTCCATGACTTGCTCTGACTTATTTAGGAGATTAAGATGGTCAAAGGAAAGATGGCCTTTCCCTCCCACCCTGCAATGCCTGAGACAGGTGAGAGAATTGGCCCTGAGGTCCACAAGAACTAGAGAGTTGTCTCTATCCCCCACCAGCAGCAACCTGATGGGAGATGCCATTATGTATATACGTTTCTCATACTGGTTAATAATAAAGCACTGTTGGCCAATAGGAAAGGAAGATAGGAGGGACTAGGAGACAAGGAGGAAATAGGAAAGAAAAAAGAAGAGGAGAGATGGAGAGAGAGAGAAAAAAAAAGGGCGGGCCGCCCGCCCCCAACAGAAATAAAAAAAAAAAAAGGAAAAAGAATTAAATAAAAATAGAAGGGCGAGCAAAAAAAAAAAAAACAAGCCAACCAAATTAATTTTATAACAAATACAGAGTTTTTTTATTGGGTTGGGTTGGGGGGGCGAAAGAAGAGGAGGGGGGGGGGAAGACACCACCCCCCCCACAAAGGCCCCCCCGTGGCTAGTAAGAACTTCCACTTAAAATTTAACAAAAGGTTAAAAATGGGTTTTAGAAACAAAAGAACAGAGATAAGCAAGGTTTCTTGGTAGCAGCATTTTTCTCAGTTGGACTCTGACTTGCTAGAGACACGCAGATTGTTCGGCTCCTTTAAGGGAAGATTCCTGACTCAGCTTAAGCGGCAAAAAACCGCACAGCTTTTAAATAACTCTGCTAACAATTTATTGTTGTGTATGAGAGATGGCAATGGCAGTGACCACATCTCCAAGCCGGCAGCATGCTTTCTGGGTGGCAGCGCAGACCAAGGCGGTGAGCACAGCTTTCCATGCTGGCCGGTAAAAGTACCCGCCACCATCTTTGGTAAACCGCGGCAGAAACAAAGACTTTCATCTTAACAATGTTGTTGTTTAACAGATAAAGACTCATGGCCAGAAAAAGATAAAGATTTACAGTAGAGACAGATTCACATTAAGAAAAGGTGCTAAAAGTTTACAGTGTGTTTTTAAAAAAAAAAATACATAGGCTTGGGAGAGAAAAATAAAATGGTTTTAAATAGACAAAGAGGAACTGGGTGTTGTAGCACACGCCTTTAATCCCAGCACTCAGGAGACAGAGGCAAGCAGATCTCTGTGATTTGCAAAGTAAACCTGGTATGCAGAGCAAATTCCAGGACAGATAAGAGTTACACAGTGAAACCCTATGTCAAGAAATAAAAAATAAAAGTAAAATAAACAGAGTAATAATAAAGCCACGTAAAGATGAAAAGCTCAGAGAGAATCTGGTTACTGTATGCTATAGTGTTGTCTCTGCATTGTTTGACTGCTGAGAAAATAACAACTGATAAAGGAAATGCTGCTGAATTAATTCAATTTATATATTTTAAAAATGCTTTGACTCAAACATTTAAGTTCAAGGACAAGTTACTGGGGAAAAGGATTTCTATTTTTGTTTCCACAGAAAATAAAAAGCTGTGGATTCCTTCCAGACTTATGTGGTTTGAGCAAGCCAGACCCCCTGAAACAGAGTTCCTGATGATCCAACATTCAAAACAGCTTGGACAAGGCAGTCTTGCAGACTACAGCCAGGATTACTGCGTCTTCTTAGGATCCCCCATGACAGCGCCCCCTACAAGCAGGAAGTAGTTTAGAAAGAACGACGCCCAAATTCCCAAATATTGTTTATGAATGTTTGTTTTCATTTAAATGGACTTGGTTATAAATGGGTAATGATCACAGCCGATTATTTTTAAAGGTAAAAAGGGAATTATGGTATTGATATGATTATTTTGTTTTGGAATGGATTTTCATTTATTGATACAATTTAAGGTCAATTTTGTGATGTGTATATTTCTCCTTTTGTTTAGGCATTGTGTTTATATAGTTCATTCAGAAACATATTGTATAATGTAGTACAGATTATAGATAATTACCTATGATAGTCAAAGCTTAGAGTTAAGTTAGGTTTTCAAGATACACAGAGATGTATTTGAGATAGATAGGCATTCTTCAAACCTTTCAAAGACCTACAGAATATGGCATTTAAAATGGTTTAGGGTTTTCGTGACAGTGAGACATAATTGCTCTTGGCAATACCACCTGCACCAGAAAAGAAGATGGACATTGAAGAAACTCGTTTTGGAGTTTCAATATGGCAAGACTAGCCATGTGGACAAGATACTGCTCTTGTCTGGACTGTTTGACTTTGTGGTGTATAAACTGGACATGCAGGACCCACAGAAAATTGACTGCTGACTCAAGATGGACATTGCTACAGAGTTCCTGCTTCATGGAAGAATCTGCCAGACAGTCTGCAGGATATAGAGAAAAATGACTGATAAACTGCCAATACAAGAAGACAGTTTAAAGTTTCCTGCATTGCTGAAGAGTCTGCCAGACACACTATGGCCTATGGGCTGAAGATGGAAGATTACAAAAGAACTTTGGGTGACCAGGCAGTGAGTTGTCTCTGTCATTTCTAGAGTTTAAATATTATCCTTCTGTGGTCTTTGAGGGAGTTGAAGACAGATAGTTAAGGTGTTATAGTTTTCTTAGTATTAAAGATAAGTTAGACTTTAGACACAAAGATGGGATAGATGATGGAATGTTTTCTTAAATCTTGCTAAATGTTAATGGACTAAATAATGTTAACTGTGATTCTTATTTGATAACTGTTATGTGATATATTTTGCTATGTTTTTATTTAAACAGAAAAGAGGAGATGATGGGAGATGCCATTATGTATATACGTTTCTCATACTGGTTAATAATAAAGCACTGTTGGCCAATAGGAAAGGAAGATAGGAGGGACTAGGAGACAAGGAGGAAATAGGAAGTAGTAAGGAGGAGTCAAGATGGAGAGTCTGAAGAAAGCAGTATGCCGCCGGCTCCCCGGTAAGAGAAATACATAGATCAGCAGAAATGGGTTAATAATTAAGGCAGAGCTAGCCGATAAGAAACAAGTAACCGGGCCAACAGTATTGTATCAAATACAGAGTCTCAGTGTGTTATTTGGGGCTGGCTTGGTGGCGGAACAAGAGCAGGTGGCGGGCAGGAAACCGTACACCTTACAGCAACCCTCTGGAGAAGAGGCCCTGCAGCTTACTGGGCAACACAATAGAGCCAGTCTTGTCAGTAGAGGTGTGGGTAAGCCAGTCCTGAAGCTATAAGTGTGGAGAGCTATTCCCACTGTTTGTCATTCAGCATTGTGGGTAAGAGAGAGATACCCACTTCCCGCTCACCTCTTACTTTTACTGCCTGCTGAATATAAGAGAGTTGAACCTCCTCTCCTTTACTAGCTGCAGTAGCACAAAGGAAACTGGGCCTTGCTCCTTGCTAGGAACAGATCTGGCCCTGTTGTTGGAGGTGTGGGTATCCAAACTCTGATATTGTGGACGAGGGGAGGGGCTCTCCCCATTACTCATCTGACATCTTGTTGCATGGGCAGAGGAGAGATACCTTACCCACCCATCCACACCTGGGACAGGTAGAGAAGCTGGTGCTGGGGTCATGGGTGCTGGAGGACTGTCCCTGCCCCTTACTAGCTGCTCGGGAGAGTGGCTCCTGTCTCTCCCCTGGGCAATACAGTACCTGGGCAATACAGTGAAGCCATGAAGCCAACTCTGATGGTATAGATGCAAGAGAACAAACCCTGAGGTCTAGGTAGGACTGTCCCTGCCCCTCACTCACTGCTGCAAGGGTGTGAATTATCTGGGGCAGTGCAGGAGAATTCACCCTGGAGCACATGAAGTGACCTGACCTGAAGACCCAAAGTTGCAGGATCTCCACAACACAGGACAACAATAGGATGTCCAGGAGGAATCCTAGTGAGGACTCAGCATCATAGAGTAGTAGAAACCAGAGGCCTCAAACCAGACCAATAACTTTGCAGTGAACACTTGCAAGTAAAGTTATAAGGACAAAGGGGTTTTCTACACGACTCATTGTGTCACACTGCAACTTCTATGATGAGATTAAAAAAAATAATAACTATTTTTCTCTTAAATTTTGCCTTATTGTGTGGGGAGTTGCAGATGAGAAGGGATGGAGAAACGAATTTGATGAAGACGCAGGATGTGAAAGACACACAGAATGAATAAAAAGAAAATTAAAAAAAAAGAATGATTAGATCAGTTGATGTTTGGTGCTGAGCATTAAGCACACGGCCTTGTGTATGCCAGGTAAGTACTCTAACATGAAACCACATCTTTAGCCCTTGCATTTTTTTATGCAAGTTAGTCTGACTAGACTTGAACTAAATACCCATGCTGTCCTTGAACTACTTTCTCTTCCTTCTGAGTGCAATGCTAGTTATATTTTACATGCACTATTGTTGTATATCATTTAGGCAGTTGGCTATGTGTATTTTTTGAATCTTTATATAGATCTACCAACTATTTCTTACAAAAATCTAGATCAGATAATGTATGTAGATGACATGCAAGTACTATTTTACATATAGGATTGTGTGTCATGAATTTGGTGTCCTGAAACAAATTCCTACATGGCACTGGGAATGACTATAATTAGTGTGATTTTACATTTTCCTCCTACCTTTCATACTTCCTTTTTTTTTTTTTAAATAACAACAACAAAATAATCTGTATATTTATTTGTCTTTCTACCTACTATTTACATGCCTCTTCTGAATTATGAGTCTGTGTATCAAAAGTGGTGATGCTTAATTAGTGACGTGTTTTTTTAGACAAGCTAAAAAGCCATGTCTTTTGTTTGTTGTGATGTGAAATGAATGTAAAAATGTTGACACCCAGGAATCCACAAGGTTGACTTGAGCGAGGACTCCTAACAATAGTGGGGAGGGTGCCTGAACTGGTCTTCTCCTGTAATCAGACTACCCCAATTGTCACCAGAGAGCTTTCATCCAGTAACTGATGGAAACAAATGTGGAGATCCACAGCCCAGAGTAGCACTGGGCCCAGAGTGGCAGTCATTGTTTCAGCTTCTTTTCCTATCAGTGTGAGACAATACCCTGATCAAAGATGCTTAAGAGACAATGGGTTTATTTTGGTATACAGTTACAGGTTAAAGTTCAACATGATGGGGCAGGTAGGTACAATAGCAGAAACATAAAACAGCTGGCCACACTGCACCCACAGTCAAGAAGCAGAGATCTATAAATGCTGTGCTCATCTTGATTTCTTCATTTAATCCAGTTTAGGACACCAGTCCAGGGAATGGTGCCATCCAGAGTATATATGCATTCCCACATAAATTTACCCAATAAAGATAAACCCCATGCAACCATAGTCTGAGGCTTATCACTTAGGTGATTCTAGATCCTGTGAAGTTGGCAACCATCATGGTCATTAGTAACATTTCTTGGTCACTAACCATATGTCAAAAATAAATTATCTCATGAAATTTTCTCAACATTAACCATGAAGAAATCTTTTCTGTGTTTTATACAAGAAAGTTAAGACATAGACTGAAAATCAGACTTATATTCTGACTTGGCATTAACTGAGGCCAAGGCCTTTGTCCTTAACCACTGAGCCCTGAGATTGCATAAAGAAGTCTGTGATGTAAGCAAAATGGCTACCCTAAAGGACAATTTTAAGAGACATATTTTGAATAGTACAAGTTACAGTTTCCATTGAAGTTAGTAAAGACCATCTCTAATGTGAGTCAGAGAAATAAGGTCCAGGTGAAAAAGACAAAGAAACCCATGTGTACAGATGAAGACAACAGCCCAGCCCATTATTCTTCTTAGAGAACCAGGGAGAGATAAAGTAACAAAGATGAATATCCTTGGGCCATTATTGGGCATCTGAAGTATGAGGATGGAGGATTTCTAGGGGTTACTTGCCTGGCAGTTGCAGGTCCTTGTTTCATTGATTTCTAGAGCCTAGTTTAGGGGTAGAAGTAGAAATAAAGGAGTGAATGCTGAAGAGACGATTCAGTCAGTAAATTGCCTGCCATGTAGGCATGATGATCTGAGTTAGAAGCCATGTAATCAGCTGGCCATGGCAACAGACATCTGTAATACACTAGGGAGAGGAGAGTGTTATTTGGATCCCTAGACCTTGTAGGCCAATTAGTCTTACCTAATCCACAAGTTTCATGTTCAGTGAAATATCATGTCTCATAAAACAAAAATTAGGAAGATGCTCAATGTTAGCCTCAGGTACAGCCAAATGCATGTACATATGCGTACATGCTCTTACTTACATTCACACTCATGGACACATAAAATACATATATTATACACAGTCCACACATGTGGTATTAGAGGGAGTGAATCAGAAGAGCAAAATCAGAAATTAACACTAGAATTAAGGCACAATTGGGTGTCATCCCACCAAGGACACATGAGGAGGAAGGCCAATATGGTCTACTGTGTGCACCATTCCAGATAGGGATTTGTGACATAGATGGTCAGAAATGCTATCAGTTCATGAAGGCAGTAGCAGCAAAAGTCCACAGCCATGTACTGTGTTTGACAAAAGTTTCAAATAACTTATACGTAGTTCCATTTGAGAGCAGTGGTCTAGACTTCTGATTTTCATTGAACTCCTTGCTGAGTGAACTTCTGCAGGAGGACCAGTGGTAAAAAGGGGTCTCAGGTTCAAGTCAGTTGACCAGAGTCTTGGGTACTTGTAAAGACTTCCAGAGGAGACCTAATGTTGTTTGCACCCCCCTCTTTACCATAGCAAATAGCTAATCTCCAAAGAAACACACTGGAGCTACCGTTCTGCCATCTCTCCAGCACCATGGTGTTTTTCTGCATCTTAAGTTGGCCTTGATGCTGGCAGCTAACAGTCAGCATGAAGCACACTGCTGCTATACCACATGGCTGCCTAATCAGTGCCTATTATGCAGTATAAAGCTGCACTGATGTGCCTCTTAAAATTTTACCAGTGACACACCTACCATTTGACATGGTACAATTAGCCTAGTGCTCCCAGAGTCCCGGGCAGACACTGTTGCTGCATTAGGCGAATTGTTGTTGAAGATGCCCTGCAGCCTGTGCATAGGCAGTGCTCCTGTGCACTTCTGGGGGCCGAAGATGGAAGCTGTTAGCCTTTGTATTGTTGAAAAGTGTTAATTTTCTGGAGCATTCTCTCTTAAGAAAACCACAGTTCTATATTGTCATCTGATCCATTACGATTTGCCCCACTGGGAAATGCTACCCTTTTCCTAGACTGAGAAAATAGCATCTTGCTGAGAGTTTCTTTATGCATTTGACTGGAGACAGTATGCTCTTGGGGAGCTTGGTAACATTTCAGTCCAGCACATAATCACACTGACTGCCTTGTGACATTGCCCTGTGGTTTACCACTCATGGCTTCTCCTATAGTCTAGATCCCTGGCTCCCTTCTACACACACACACACACACACACACACACACACACACACACACACAGAGAGAGAGAGAGAGAGAGAGAGAGAGAGAGAGAGAGAGAGAGAGAGAGAGAGAGAGAGAGAGAGAGAGAGAATGTACTGGTAGGTACACAAGTAAACACAGGAACAAATGTACACTCAAAGACTAGATTCCAATACAGTTCAAAACAGCAAAACCAGGATAGTATGACAGCCATAAACTTACAGTTTAAAATAAAGGTAATTTGAAGGTTTTTGTTTACTCTGGAGTAGGCAAGGAAGTTACTATGAACTTTATGGGAATTCTAATGTAAAAAATAAATACTAGAGGGTTTGGGAAAACATGAGAACATTAAAAACTTGACTTCTTAGGAAATCAAGGTGTGTAACTTATTTTCAAGGCATTGTAAACATCCAGGGTTTAGGGGGACTGGGACAGGAGATTTTTTTTTTGTACTGTAAATTAAGCCATTGTGCTTTCTCCATCAAGATGTTCAGTACAGTAAGAAACATATACAGGAGCCTTATTACACACCATGTAGTCTAAGAAGTGCTGCATATTGGTGGCTGAGGGGTATTCAGAGAGGCATGGGCAGGGAATTAAAGGCTTTATGATAATGTAAAATTGTCCTTTTGGCTTTGGCTTTTTAAACAGGGAATACAAAAGTTTCTACCTTTCTTAAAAAATCGGTTTTTATCCATCTGTAGTCTCAGAGCACTGACAGCTCTCCTGCTGCTACTTAAAAAGAAAAGAAAATGCGAAATGAAACCCAAGCCTCTCAGACACCAAAACCTTTCAATAGCTGGCTTTGCACCTGTGGTTCTGGAGGGGGTGGCTGTGATGGAGGTAGAGACCCTTGTCTTTATTCTTCTCACCATCTTGTTCGGAAACCCATACCATCTCTTATGAACAGCCAAGCAAACATGGTGTATGTTCTCCTAAAGTCACAGCTGTAACTTTTGGGAATTAAAATTTCCCCAGTATGCCAGTAGCTGTGCTATTTCTAGTCCTGTTTAGAATCAGATTAGGCTAAAAATATGAACTTCAAGACTCTGGTAAAACAAAAAGTAATATTCTTTAACTTGGAATATTAAAGAGTTTCCAAAGGCTTCTTTCTGTACATGGCTATTTATGTCAGGAAATGGGAGTTACTGGTTACTGGCTTACTGAATATTTTACACTTCGATATGATTTCCTACATTTGTTTCCAATTTGGGGCACCTAGAGTTAGTATGCTCTAACATCTGGCTAATTTGGTGGTTTACATTTTTATATTAGACTATGCTAAGTACAGGACATTCCTTTTGTTATCTCACAGATGCCCTCAGTGAACATGAAAACAAGCTTGAAGAAAATAATGTGATGCAATAGGCCTGAAATCAAAGTAAGTATATCTGCTAACAAGCTCTGGCCACTGTGAACTGTGACACCAGTAAGACCACCAGCTCCAGGCAGACAGATGGAAGCCCTCTGCAGGTCATGGCTCCCCTTGTAAAGAAATCTGGAGTCACCAATGAACACAAGTTGGGCAGGAAAAAGGAGACTAAGGCATTGATACTTCACAGAAGTCAGGTGACTTTGCTGTAGTAGACTCCCCACTGTCTCTGTTCCTTAACTTTTGTTTGTTTGTTTATTTACTTATTTATTTGTGGGGGAACTGGGTAGTGATAGTCTTTTTCAAGCATATCTCAGTAAGAAGAAAAGGACATGAAATATATATTATCAAAGCCTTTTCAATCACACAGATGGAATGGGCTGAATGAATAGGGAAACAAGAATAAGGACAAAAGAATTGTGCTTTCCTATAGCAGTGCATGTTAATGATCCATTTGGAATGATTGAGGATAACAATGAAGGGAGATTGAAATATAGAGTAGAGAGGGGAGGAAAGAAAGAGAACAAAAGGAGATCTGTTGCCACTCATTTTTGAGACAGTGGTTACAGGTAGATCACTATGGCCAATCCACTTAACCGTGAACTCTAGGAATCTGAATCCAGTATTCATGTTTTCATAGCAAGTGTTTTAACCTCTGGGCTATCTCTGAAAACTAAAAATTCGTAGTTTTAGTTGATTTAAAAGTTATTGTTAGTCTGAAGAGATGGCTCAGCAGTTAGAAGCACTGTAGCTCTTTCTGAGCATTCTACAGTTCTCAGTACCAACAACATGTGACTCACAACCATCTGTAACTTGAGATCAAAAGGATCTGATGCCCTGCTTTGTCCTATAGGGTATCTTCACACCCATGACACACACCACATATATACATACATATGCATAATCAAAACATAAAAGCAAATATTAAAAGTATATTGTCATCCAGCCAACAAATGACATTTATATTAAAACAGACTATAGAGGATATCTCCCATGAAGCTTGGCTTTATTTTAGATTAAAATGTACAATTTTCAATAGGTTTCAAAATCTATGTTCATCAGTTCTACAAGGCATATTTTCCATTATTGGAAAGGGTATGGTTGTATTTATTATTTAAAAAGTAAATCGACAGGTCCAGATAGACAGCCATCTTTTCTGTTTCCCATGCAAAAACCTATGTCTTCACTGTGGGTGTTCTGCCTTGTGAATCATTCAAATGATTGTTTAACAGCCTTTGCTATTCTCCAGTTACAACTGAAAGTATCTCAGAGTAAGTCTCCATTCCTTTCTAAACTCCTCCTGGGGGGAAACAATCCTCCCCTATTACCTTCCAAATGAAGTTTGTCTTTCTTCCTCTACTTTTGGGGTTATAATATAATTATATAGTTCATCCCTTTCTTTTACATCTTCTAAATCGTCTCATATGCCTTTCCTGTTCTCTTTCAAATACAAAGTCTCTCCTTTTCACAGGCTCTTGTTACATAGATTATATATATGTATATACACATATATTTCTAAATATAACCTACTCATTCTGTATAATGTTATTAATATGATTTTCATTCTGACCATTTGGTATTCAATAACCAATCCGCATGCTCTTTTCTGGAGGAGACTATTTCTCCCATCTCTTAATCACCTATAGTTCTTAGTGTAGGGTTGAGGACTTGTGTGTGTTCTCCCCTAACCTGGTTCTACATTTTAGCACGTCTGTTGTGTCATCCTTGTAATGCTCATGTTTGGGCAGTCATGGTGAGATTTTATGAGTGTGGCTCCTACATTACTAAGAGACACAATCTCAAAGCAAACTTCCTGATCCTTTGGCTCCTAACAGTCTTTCTGTCTCTCTTCTGAAATATTTCCTGAACTTGAAGTGTGGGAGTATTTTCTAGATGGATCCACAGATTGAGGATTTTTAAAGAAAGCTTTAAAAAGAAAATAACCAATGTGGCTCCTAACACTTAGCTATGAATAGTCTGGTGGAAACATAAACACACAATTATCAACATTTTACTGGTGGACTAGCCCTGCTCATTTAAAAAAAAATCTAAGTAATAATCATCTTAGAACTTGGCTCTATTTTCTTGAGTTCAACCTAGAAATTGGCCTACAGACTTGTGAGTATCAAAGCTAGGGCTGTGTCCCCCAGATGGCAGTGTTGCTGACTTCCCACCATGTGGGAGCCCATCCCACATAGAGTGATACTTTCTCAGCCTAGACACATGGCTGAGGGCCTAGACCCTGATCCAAATGATATGACAGACTATGAAGACTCCCCATGGAAGGCCTCACCCTCCCTGGGGAGAAGAAAGGAGATGGGCTGGGGTTTGGTGGGGGTGATAGGGAAGGATGAGGGAACTGGAATTGACATGTTAAACAACCTTGTTTAAAATTTAAATAATAAAAGGAAAAAATGCAAAAAAGAGTGAGTGAGAGAGAGAGAGAGAGAGAGAGAGAGAGAGAGAGAGAGAGAGAGAGAGAAGAGCAGGAGCAGGGCATTCAGATTCAGTATTCAGTCTCTAGTCACCCTGATGAATTGATGACAGGCTCCTTCCCCAAGGCTTGATACAGATAAGAGCTCTCTGGTGACTTGGCTGGTTTGCTTCTCTGATCTTTAGCTTGAACCCCAATATCTATCTCTGGGCTTATATTATCCGTGTTACAGTCATGAATTGCCCTTCTCTAGACCTTGCCTCTTAAAAATGCTATCACCTGACCACAGAAACAGCTGACTCAAGCTAATGGGAGCTCATGGATTATGGATTGACAGCTGGGGAACCTGCAAGGGACTGAACTAAACACTCTCAATGTGGGTGACAGTTGTATGACTTGATTAGTTAGGGGGTCTTGGCAGTGGCACCAGGACCTATCACAGGGGCATGCACTGATTTTTTGGAGCCCATTCCCTATGGTGTGATACCTTGCTCAGCCTTGATTCAGGGGCTGCATCAATTTAGTATGCCAGACTTTGTTGACTCTCCAAGAAAGGTCTTACCTCCTATGAGAATTGGATGGGAGGATGGGGAAGGGGGGGGGGGAGGAAAGAGGGATAAACTGAGGTTGATATGTGAAATGAAAAATAAATTTAAATAAATAAAACAGATACTACCACCTGGGCATTCAGCACATTGAAGTTCAGTCTTCCAGAGCATGCAACTTTATGAAACTCTATGGACACAAATCTTTGTAAAACATAGCACATGACAGCAAAATATTTTGCCTTGGGGGAAACAAAACAAACAAAATACCTGTGTGTTGGGGGATGCTTTGAAAATATATCATATTAATATTGCCAATTTTATATAAAGCTAATAACAGTATAAACTAAATGTATACTTTAAAAACCCAGGAAGAACATAGACCATAGTTTGTCATAATGGGAAGATAATGACCTGGTGAGATAGGGTTTTATGTCATAGTTGAGAGATTCTTGTAAAATGTTGATTGAAAGAGAAATAGGTCAGGTTTTTAATTCTATAAAGATTAAATTAGACAGATTGACAAAAGGCTTTCAACATTTGGAAGGAAAGAGTGACTATTGATTTAAATGCAAAGCTACAAGAGAGGCAGGGTCTGAGAAAGCAACGGTGTGAGCTTCTGTTAGAATCTGTGTGTTTGTGTGCATGTCCATGTGCAACAGGAACATCAGAAAAAAGACATTCATTGTCAAACTCTGAAAAGAACAATATAGTAGAATACTGACAGTGTTTGTATTTAGTTAATTTCATCTAATAGAATCTTATTAGCTCTCTTAAGAAACAAAGGAGAGCTGGGAAGATACCTCATTTAGTAAAATGCTAGCCATACATGCATGGGGACCTGAATTTGGTCCTCTAGAACCCAGGCCAAAAAATGGGATTCACAGGCAGTGTGCATGGCCAGAAACTTAAAATCCTTGCACTGGAGATGCAGAGACAGTGGCACTTCCAGGACTCACTTGCCAACCAACATCATCTAAAGATTAAAGTGTTAAACTCTAGTCCAGTGGGAGATGCTTCCTCACAAAACAAGATTAACATTTTCCTAGGAATATCACATGAGGTTATCCTTTTCATTCCATACATACTTGCAAGCATGTACACCTACATACATGTGCTCACATATCAGTGAAACAAAAGAAACAATATCTGATGTGCATATACTCAGCAATGTTTTATATATACACATTAATACACTATATTCTAAGTTCTCTATTAGCTTTCTGACCTATATAATATTGTATAAACACTTCATATTTTCCATTCCTGCAGTGAGATTTAGACAGAATGCCTTTGATTTCCAAGGTAACTATTGGAAAGGTTGTTATGAAATGACTACATTTGGCAAATTATTGGATTAGAAGATGATTAAACAGTTTCCTTCCTGGCCTGAAGGGATAATTAATAATCTTTGAGTACTTACTGTTCTAAAACATATTTTTAGCATTAATGATTCTTTCATCACATGGAAGTAATATTGGCCTGAATAATATAAAGTTATTTGTTAGCAAGAATGTATTTCAAATGTGGGCCATTTAATGAACTTCCTTTGAATTTCATCATGAAGATGCATGCCTTTTGCATTCCTAAGCAATTTATTTTATAACCATGGAAGTATTCTGTAATTTCAAGACTTTCTTTAAAAATCTATTAATGCTTCAGGGTTTGCTAGGAAAAAACAAACCTGAAAATATCAGGCATCCCATTCCCAAAAGATGTTCCCCTTATCATGTATTCACAACATTAAGTAACACTGCAATACTTTTTTTTTTGGCTTAATAATAACCCAGCATTCATTTTGTTGATTAATATTGGACATTTATTCTGGTGAGTCAAAAATGAAAAGTTTGGAATATTTAGAAAAAGTATTCAGGCTGAGAAACATGACACAATTTTAGGATTTTATTGAGTAATAGTATAAACAAAATAAAATTTATTCATCATTTAATTGAAGTTATTTGTTCCTTAAGGAGGCTGAAACAAAAATATTAGATATGTCACAGATATGTAAACACCATGATTATTTTCTGTTGTTCCTAATTCCAAAATCACTTCAAATTTGAAGCTGATCTGTTTTGAAATGGAAAGATATTTTGTCAATAAAAAGTAGAGTGTACCTGTTAAATATTTTATGTTGTTTTTGGAATGCACAATATTGAATTAAACACTAAATGAGTTTTTTTGGGGATATATTATAAACACACACACACACACACACACACACACACACTAGAGAAAGAGAAAGAGAGAGAGAGACTTTTTTTTTTACTGTTAGATAGTATTACTATATAGCCTATGCCATCTTCAACATTCATGACTTCTCAAAATTGAAATTATAGATTAACACTAGTGTTGCTTTGTCAACATATGTACGAGTCTACCCAGGAATACTCTCATAATTCATTTTAATTAGTATTAAGTAAATAGAGCTACGATTTAAATATTTTGTTAACTTAATGCAATTATTACAGGTTTCTGAACTTTAAGTTTTACTTGTATCCCATTCCTTCTATTTAGCTAATACTCTAACAATTTTCAAATATTGTAGGTGTTGATGCAAGAAAAAGTCAGTACCTCTGCATGTTCCATCCCCAAGTGTTGCTGGCACATCTGAAACCATTGGGACATCCATGACTCTTACTTTTGTGTTTATGACTCATATGACCAATATAAAACAAATGGAGATCAATATTAAGAAGTATTTTAATATATTTCAAAAAGTTCAATAATCTCTTTATTTTTGAAAAGTCAACTCAAATATCTTGATCTTCAAGCCTGTTATTTTAGACCACTGAGCCATACTTCCTATCTAAGCAGACAAAGGTGGAAAAGTCCCTTTGTAGTGAAGGAAGCAATCATGCCTTCCGAATTGATCTTCCCTCATTCCTTCAGTCTGACATGTCCAGCTTCATACTGTTGAAGACTAAGCAAAGATATGTCTTGAATGCTGAATCATAAAGATAAAGTTCATTTCAAAAATAAAACATGAGAGCCCTGATTTACTTGAATACCTTAAGAGCATTGAATAAATGCACCTACAAATTAGTTACTTTTTGTTTGACTGCACATGAATATAACTTGTGCATAAAAAAGAAGTTATGAGAATATGGGATAGCACTAGCATATATAACTGTTTTAAATGATAATGTTAAATATAATTATTTTAAAGTAGAATTCAAACAATTGCTTAATTATTCACAAAATCTTTGCTATTAAATTTTCTCTTGTCTGTAATGACTCTGAGTAGTTGAACTGCTTAACTCAAGGTGTGGCAACTTAGATAAATGTCCCCATATGCCAATAGTCTATTGTCCCTAACCTACATATCTACCAAAAAATGAAGAGAACTTTAAAGGCTGAAACCTACTATACACATTTAGGGCATTGGAGCATGTCTTCCTGGGATGCTGGTCTCCTCTTTTTTCCTTTTGCATATGATAAGAAAGGCTTTAGATATGATGAATGAATGAATTACGTTGTTCTAGTCCCAAAGCAATAGCGATAGTGGAGCATGAATATGTGCCCCAAAACTGTGGCTCAAAATTCCCCAATTATCATACATCTTTTGCTTCCATAGTAGAAAGCTGAAAGATAAGCTATAATAGTAACCATTAGTGTTGCTCAACACCTTTGTAGGATTTTGATTTTGTTGATGTATAATATTGGTTTTCTTGATTTGTGGATATTTGGTGGCTGTGATGGCTAGTCTTGGTTGTCACATTACTACATCTAAAACTAAAGTGTCTGGGTATACCTGTGAAGGACAGTTTCCTTAATTAAATAATTTGAAATAGGAAGATACACTTTTAATCTATATTTTTGGTGTTGGGAAGATCCACCTTTACTCTGGACCACACCTTTTGCTGGCAACCTATATAAAGGACCTGAAAGAAGAAAGCTTTGTTTCTTTGCCAACTTGCCCACATTCTCACTGGCAAGTATATACCTTTACTGGGATTATAGCCAGCTTTTAGATTCTGTCATATATTGAAGACCAGCTGAGATACTTTTGTGGACTGAACAACTACTGGATTCTTGGACCTTCTCTTTGTGGTCCCCCCCCCCCCCCGTGGTGTGTGTGTGTGTGTGTGTGTGTGTGTGTGTGTGTGTGTGTGTGTGTGTGTGTGTGTGTGTGTGTGTGTACATTCTATAATGTCTGTTCCCCTAGAAAACCCTGACTACTACAGATTTTGTGACCAAGAATGGTATATTTCTGTGATATGCCAGCCTGTGTTGTTTGTTGAAGGAATATAAAAGATTACTAGAAAAGAATTTGAACACTTCAAGTGGAGTTTAGTGGGTGTGAGTCATACCACAAGAAGCATGGAAAATAGTGGTGCTAAGAGCAATTTGGACTGTGGGGGCCCAGATCAAGAACTTTCAGAGGGGAAGAATTTTAGTAACTAGTCTAAAGAAACATTCTTGTGATATTTTGGCAAAGATGATGGGTTTTTTGTTTTGTTTTGTTTTTCTTTTCCTTCCTTCCTTCCTTCCTTCCTTCCTTCCTTCCTTTCTTTCTTTCATACTTTCTTACTTTTTTTATTTGTACTTGCCTTATCTGAAAGTCTGCTGGACACTAAATTGAAGCGTTTTTGAGTATTGGCTTTGGTAGAGGAGATTTCAGATTAACCTAGTATTGACTATGTTCTATAGTTATAGTAATCACTCATATGTAGAATTATAATTAAAAGAAGCAAGCAAGGTAAAAAGAAATACAAAATAGACAGCTTGGGGGGATAAAAACAAACAAACAAACAAACAAAAAACCACCAAGAAATGTAATGTTTGAGCCAAGTCCAGTGCTAAAGGACAAAGAGAAAATGTTTAAAGAAAAGCATTATGGCAAATGGAATAAAATGAGTGGCATTCTCAGAGCAAGACCTGATCCATTTAGGTTTCCAATTTGTGAAAAGAATTAAGGGAAAGCTTAAGTGGCAAAGGAAACTATCAACATCTGAAAGCTTATGCAAATGTAATACAAGGAGGGGCACAGGTTGTAGTATATCAAGAAGCATAACTTGGCAGCTTAGTCTTCTTGGTTCTAGATTTAGAGTCAAGCATAAAGGAAAAGCGATATGGAATTTTCCTCCGTGGTTAAGGAAAGCTTCTGAAGCCAGGCATTTGGCAAGGCAGTTCCTTGTAAAAATAATTGTAGTAGAGGTCCCAAACGTTGGAGATACCAGAGACATAGGAGAGCTGCTTAAAAGGTATAGAATCAACCCAAGAAAAAGAGATTTGTTACAGTCAATGAAGTTGAAAAGAGTTGGAGATCTGAAGAGTGATTTGACATTAGACGTAGAGATAGTGAGTTTGGAGTTTTCCATGTTGGGTTTTAGTCCAATATTTCCTCACTATGCTCCCTTTTCTCTCTTTTGGAATAGGAATTTATAGTATGTGCTATTGTATGTTGCAAGCATGTAATCTGCTTTTGTATTTTACAGGGGTTATAGTTAGGAGAGTGCCTAGAGTCTCCGAAGAATGTTTGGACTTTTAAAGCTGTTGAGATTTTAAATAAGGGAACTTCTGAAGTTAGAATAAATGCCTTTTTGTATTATGATATGGTAGCAAGTGTATGATGGTCAGGGAATGAAATATGCTGATTTAAATAGAATGCCCCTCATAGATTCATATATTTGCCTGCTTAGTCCCTGTTGATGAACTGTTTGAGAAGGATTAGAAGGATTAGGAAGTGTGGCATTGTTGGAATAAGTATGTCACTGGGGGTGGGCTTTGAGGTTTCAAAAGACCATGACAAACTAAGAGTCTCTCCTTGCCTGCTGCCTGAGAATCAGAATTTGAAGCTGTCAGCTACTTCTATATCTCCATGCCATTAGTACAATAATGGACTAAGTCTCTGAAACAGTAAGCACTGCCCAATTAAATACTCTTGTTTATGAATGTTTCCTAGGTCAAGGTGTCTCTTCTCAGCAAAAGAAGCCTAACCAAGACAGTGGCTTTGTGGCTTACATGCACATAAATGTGGGCAACTCAGGCTGGAATTGAGGGTAATGGTAAAGAGAGACCCAGGACTCTGGGTTCACTTCAGGAAGGAACTGTTTTCTTCTGTTGCTGTTTTAACATTGCTTAGCTAGTTATTGAGGATAGCAACTGAGTAAATTGTCCTTTTCCTTTTTATCTGAGTTCTTCCTCTTGCCCTTCACTTCTTTGCCCTGGTGACATTGCTTTGCCCCTAAAGGGCATTCTTTTAAGGTGTTACTTTGTGTCTGCAGTTTTCCACTATCACAATGGCCACATTTTAGTCTAGGTTTGTGCCTGAGAAAGGAACCTTAACATGAGGAATTCTTCATTTTTTATAATGATTTCTTCATGATTTTTCCTCCTATGCAAAAACCACTTGCATGCATAGTTAGAAAGAATTCTAGAAAAACCATGCAAAAGAAGCTCTCAGTACCAAATACTCTAGAAGGCATAGGTATACTTAATGTATTAGTTACTTTTCTCATTGTGAGGTGAAAAGTACATGCGAAAAGAACTCTAACAGGAAAAGGCTCATGGTTTAAGATACAATCCATCCTGGTGGGAAAGGAATGACTACAAAAGTAAGAAGTGGCTGGACACATGCATCTACAGCTAGGAAGCAGAGAGAAAATAGTGCTGGTTCTCCACTCTGTTTTCCTGCTTTGATTCTTCTTTTGATTCAGTACCAGACCATTTTACTTGGGATAGTGTTGTCTACATTAAGGGTGGGTCTTCCCTCCTTAGTTAAACCTTTGTAAATGCCCAAGGGTGTGTTTTCTAAGTGATATCAAATTCAGTAAAACTAACAGTTAAGATTAAAACATCATACTTAACTATCCTAATAGTATATATATTTGTCTTGGATAAATGTTTACCCAAATAGGTTTGGAGATGTTTTATGGTGCATATGTTGTCAATATCTGTAATTTTCACTTAGGAGTTACATTACCAAGAGAGAGTAGAACTCTATTTATACTCTAGAACTTCACCAAAAGTTGCTTAGCAAAATTATGACAAAAAAATCATGTCTTATTCACATATTATCATATTATTGGGCTGAAACCTCCAGCTCAATCCTGCCCCAATACCTGCCTCTCCAAACCATGCCCTCTCAAAATCTCTAATGACCACCAAAGAGTCCAATTGCTCACTTCTGGTGGCTCTTCCCTTGAATCAGTCAGCTGCCCAATCCACTGCTGAAGCATGATAATGGGAACAAACCCCGCTTGTGGCAGACATGTCATCGCTTCTGTTCCCACAGGGTATTTAAGTTCCCTACTTTTGTTCCGCCATGTGATTTTCTCCTGCCTCTTCCTCACCTTGATCTTTGGGGGCCAGAGGAGTCATCTTGGAGTTATTATGGCAAGTATGATCTGTTTCTGAAGCAAAGACCATCTTTGTTCAGGATGAGGAGATGTCCTACCTACTACTCGACCCCAAGCTATCTCGAGGGATGCCCTGCCCTAGTCTTCAGTCTCTGGCACAGCCTTGGAAATGGGCAACCCCGGGTCGAAACCTGATCCTCAGTCATCCCTGGGATGTCTATTATAAAATTTATCCAAATTGGGGCTGTCTCACACCATATAACAAATGGTTTGAGCTGCCTTATCCAGGGTGGTAGAACTCTGCACTCCCGCCCTTCTCTCTTCCCTATTCTATCTGCTTCTCTCATGTATCCACTTGGCGAAGGCCTTTCAATCTTTTAAATTCCCTGTTCTCCCAATAAACCTCTTGGACTAACTCTGTCGCATGTTATGTGTTCTCTTAGTGGCTACTTTGGCAGGGCCCATTGTAAGGTACCCACTTTGCCCTTTTTTTTCTGCATTGGGGTATCCTAGCATTTGGTCTGGCCATGCTGGGATTCCATCCACCCACAGCATCCATTCTCTTTGTTTGTTTCTGTCTGCTCTCTCATCTATAACTGTATAAATAACTCATCCTTACATTTGTTACAACATGGAAGTAAGAGGGATTCAGGCCAGCTTGTCCTATCAGCACATGACTATTCTCCCATACAGCATCTACTGATCTAACCCTCAGTAAGGCAAGTAGAGATCACTTATCTAAATATTTGATTCCAAATTCTACAGCCCAGTTCTTCAGCTGATGCTCCACTCTGCTATGAATTACTGTCCACATAGGCACATATGTGCTTTTCTGGCTCCTGCAGCCTCTTGCATCTATGTGGATATCTCTTTTCCTGCTTTCTCCCCTCTCCCAGCCACCTGGCAGATCCATAGCTTAAGTTCTAGGCCACTGTATTTCATATGGCTCTTGCAATGACTAAAATTGGCAAACTTAATTTCTGAATTTTTGCAGTTTGTAAACTACCACTGCTGCAAACAAATTATCCTCAAACACCTTGAACCTAAACTTGCTGTGTTATACTTCCAAAGTCCCTTATCTCTAAGGCTCTACTTCCTCACTCATAAAAACCTTTTATTCCTATCATTTCTTTGTATGTTGCTCTATATTTTAAGATTATACTACAAACTCTTTTTTTTAACGGATTTATGAGTTGTTCATCAGGCATGGTTCAAAATCTATATAATTTGTAACAAAGTCTGTTTCCCATGGAAAAAAAATTGTTTGTTTCCCTGTTAAAAATGTTCTGTCTATTTTGTATGTATGGATAGATCTGAGCCTGAATGTATTCTTGTGGACATGGGAGCTACACAGAAGTACATCGGGCGCAGTTGGGTATGTAGATGTATGTGGCTATTGCATATTTATTTCTGCCTGGTCTTGGATGACTAAGTTAATGTGTTCTGTGTCTCTTGGTGACAGCTCAGCTGTTTCTGTTGTAACTGGTTACCTGGGCTCAGAACTTGTTTCTGGACTTTCTGGCCACTGAACTGATGTAATGACAGAGATTTATATGCCATTTGGGTGTAAATAATATTAAAGATATTTAATGCTCTTCTACCTTATTTTTAAAAATGCTAAAGAAGTTGATTTGGCTAAAAATATGTAACAAAATGTTAAATTAAAACTGGTAACTCCAATTGAAACTGTTCTGGAAAACAATACATGGTTTGCCACCATGGGCAGTCATCAATTTGACTAAAGTTGAAGAAGAAGGACGTGATGTGATTGCACCACCACCTTGATTAAAGGTGACTACAGGGAGTGGGCCTACCAAGGAGACAATAGGCCTCCAAGTTATTTTGGATTAAAAATGAACTTTTTCAATGATAATTCCTGCCCTGTCTTACAAACAAGATTTATAAAGATAGGATTTAAAACAATGCCAGCTTAATGAGGTATTAAAGCTGCACCTGCATGCACTCATGTACATGGTGGTATCTTGCTGGCAGTCAGACTTTGTAATGTAAAAGTAATCCCTTTGGTATTGATTTTAGAGACACTGAATGGTTTATACTGTTGAAACTCAGTTTTGCCTTCTGTGAATTATGGCTGTGCTCTATGACATTCCTGAAATAAGAACCTAAGATCAGAGCTAAACACCAAAGACTGAGGTTATTCCTATCTTATAGTGCAGCAGAACAGTGCCCTAAGCAGTCTGGCAGAGTCTGTCCTTACTTTAGGTGTATTCAGACTAATAGAGACTGATTTAGGAATGTATGTCTACCCTCCTTGCTTTTACTAACATTGATAAGCTGTGGTTAGTTTGGTAAACTAAGGCATGTGGAAAACTATTGTGTTTATAATGGAGTACTAGAAAAGGATCAGGAAAGTTCCCAGGCTCTTTGTGGACTGTGTTTATGAGTTAAAAGTCTTATCATGACATTAAAAGAACTTCAATTCAGAAATTGCTATTTTCTAAGGCTGAACTTAATAGGGATAAAGCTATAAAATCCTAATCTTATAAAACATACAAGTTAACTGCCAGTAACCTCATAAAAGATAACTACCTTGATATGTTCAGATTGAGCTTGTATGTATGTTATCAAAATTCAGCCTAAAACAAGTAACTAGAAAAACATATTTCTGTAGTTTAGATATGCTTAACAAATAATTATTCTCAAATGTTTCAAATATCTGAGAATATAGCATTTAAAATATTTAATTAAAAAGCTTTTATTATGATGGAAATATGACAGCTCCTAGCAGCATCCCTATCTCCTCTAAAGAAAATGGATGGACACAGAAGAACTTCTATGTGGAGCATGTTTTAAGTGTGGCAAAGTCAGCTACAGGGCAGAAAAAACTGCCCTTTACCTCAACTGCTGCTATGACCTTGTCCTAGACAAGTTAGGCCAGTCTACTCCAAATTCCTACTCCATAGGAAAGTCTGTCAATTTTTCAAAGATGAAGATTGATACTGTCCTGGGACCTCTGTCCCCAACAACCATGGAGGGACCTGCAGTAGCTGTCTAGGTAGCTAGTGAATCCCTGTAATTTTATTATTAGATCTCAGAAGCTTATGCTTACTCAGGTAAAATTTACACTTCCAGATCTGATGGAGTATGGCCCTACTATGCCCTCTACTCCAGGTGAGTGTTTGGCCAGCTCAGGTACAACACCTCTACCCTCTCCTTGGAACTTCCTGGGTCAGCTCTGCAAGTAGCAGATCCACCCTGGAACATCTCAGTTCCTATCTCAGCCCTATCTCAGTCTGGCTCTGTGTCTAGCTTGACTCCTCCCCCCCATATGCCCACTGCTTGAGTGGACCAATCCTGGCATGCTGGACCATCTGGAGCCTGCCTCAATCTCAGTTTTGGCTCCCCACATCCTTTGTTTGAGTCTTGACTCCTCTATACCCTTTGTGTAAGAACTCCAAGAGAGGTCGGGGAGTTACAGATATTGAAGTCCTGACCTACTGACACACACCAGGAAAGAAGAGTAGACAGAGAGACCACACCTGCAACCACTGGAAGAAGGGATGGGAAGACGGTGGCAGTACAAGAACACATTTAACAATAGAAAGACCAATATGACACGACCAGAATCTAGGGACCCTACACTAAAAAGACCTGGACACACCAATGCAGATGAAGCAGAAGAGAATGACTTTAAAAACAACTTCATTAAAATTATAGAAGCTCTCAAAGAGGATACAAGAAAATCTCTTAAAGAAATGCAAGAAAAAAAACAAAAATTAGAAGAAATAGAGAAAAAGATGAACTCCCCCAAAAATGCAAGAAATGAACAATTCTCTTGAAAGCAAGGAAAGCCAAAAAAAAAAAAAAAAAAAAAAAAAAAAAAAAAAAAAAAAAAAAGAACCCATGAAGGAAACAGTTCAAGTTCAGACAGTTCAAGACCTGAAAACTAAAATAGAGACAATAAAGAAACCACAAACCAAGGGAATGCTGGAAATAGAAAAGCTGGGTAACAGGAACTACAAATGCAAGCATAAATAACAATACAAGAGATGGAAGAAAGAATTTCAGGTACTGAAGATAAACTAGAAGAAATAGATTCATCAACTAAAGAAAATATTAAATCCAACAAATCCTTAACACAAAATATCCAGGAAATGTGGGACACTGTGAAAAGGTCAAACCTAAAAATAATAGGCATAGAAGAAGGTGAAGAAGCCCAGCTCAAATATGCAGAAAACATATGCAACAAAAATCATAAAGAAAACTTTCTCAACTGGAAGAAGGACATGCCTATGAAAGTACAAAAACATTACTGAACAGCAAATAGACTGGACCCCCTCCCCCCAAATGTCCCATTGTCACCTAAAATCAAAACACCAAACATACAGAGTAAAGAATATTAAGAACAGAAAATAAAAGAGGACCAGTGACATTAAAGGCAGACCTATCAGAATTACATATGACTTCTCCATGGAAACTCTGAATGCTAGACGTTCCTGGATAGATGTTCTACAAATGCTATGAGACTACAAATGCCAGCCCAGACTACTATACCCAGAAAAACTCTCAATCACTATAGAGGGAGAAAACAAGATATTCCATGACAAAACCAGATTTACACAATACATATCCATAAATCCAGCCCTACATAAAGTTCTGGAAGGAAAACTCAACCCGATGGAGTTAACTACACTCACAAAAACATAGGCAATAGATAACCCTACTTTACCAACAGCCAAAAGAAAAAGTGGGGTAAATCTACTCACAATACCACCATCAACAATAAATCCAAAACAAACAATAATTAAGAATCAACTTTTCCCTCAATATTAATGGTCCTAACTCACCTATAAAAGGACACAGGCTTTCAGAATGGATACAAAGACAGAATCAATCCTTCTGCTGCATACAAGAAACACATCTCAAATTCAAAGACAGATTACCTCAGAGTACACGTTGGAAAAAAGATTGTCCAATCAAATTGAACCAAGAAAGAAGGAGGTGTTGTTATACTAAAATCTAACAAGATAGACTTCAAACTAAAATTAATCAAAGGAGATGAAGAAGGTCATTTCATATTCATCAGAGAAAAAATTCTTCAGGATGAAAACTCAATTCTAAATATCAAAGACACCCACATTTGTAAAAAAAAAAATTACTAAAATTCAAATCTCACATAAAACTGCACACACAGTGGGAGACTTCAACACCCAACTCTCAACATTACACAGGACCACCAGACAGAAACTTAACAAAGAAACCAAAGAACTAACAGAAGTTATGACCCAGAACATTCCATCCAAACCCAAAATAATATACATTCTTCTTTGTGCCACATGGATCCTTCTCTAAAATCAACCACATACTAGGCAACATAGAAAACCTGAACAGATACGAAAAAAAAATTGGAATAACTCCCCTGTATCTTATAAGACCACCATGCTATACAGTTAGAATTCAACAATACAAATTGCAGAAACCCTAAAAACTCATAGAAACTGAACAATATGAAATTGCTCCATTCCTGGGTCAAGGAAGAAATAAAGAAAGAAATTAAAGTCTTCCTAGAATTCAATGACAATGAAGACACAATGTATCCAAACTTATGGATACTAAGAGGAAAGTTCATAGCACTAAGTGTTCACATGAAGAAACTGGAGGGTAGTCACATTAGAGAATTAACAGCACAACTGAAGGGTCTAAAACAAAAGGAAGCAAACTCACTCCAGAGCAGTAGAGGCTAGGAAAGAACCAAATTGAGGGCTGAAATCAATAAAGTAGAAACAAAGAAAATAATGCAAAGAATCAACATAACAAAGAGTTGTTTCTTCGAAAAAAAAATCAACAAGATAGACAAACATTTATCCAAATTAACCAAAACACAGAGGGAGAACATGCAAATAAGCAAAATCAGGAATGAAATGGGGGACTTAACAATGGACAGTGAGGAAATCTAGAGACTCTTCAGGTCTTAAAAACATGTACTCTACAACATTTGAAATATAAGGAAATGAACATATTTCTGGATAAATATCACTTACCAAAATTAAATCAAGAACAGATAAGCAATTTAAGTAGACCAAAAGCCCTAATGAAATAGAAGAAATCATCAAAAGTCTCCCAACCAAAAAACAGAAACAAAAACAAACAAACAACAACCCAGGGCCAAATGGCTTCAGTGCAGAATTCTAGCAGAAATTCAAAGAAGATCTAATACTCCTCAATTTGTTCCACATAACAGAAACAGAAGGTTCATTGCCAAACTCTTTTATGAGGCTACAATTACCCTGGTGCCCAAGCCACAGAAGATACAACCAAGAAAGAAAACTACAGACCAATAGCCCTCAAGAACAATGATGCAAAAATACTCAATACAATACTGGCAAATCGAATCCAACACCACATTAGAGAAATCATCCTCTATGACCAAGTAGGCTTCATCCCAGGGATGCATGGATTATTCACTATACAAAGAAAATCTATCAATGCATTCCACCATATAAACAAACTGAAAAAAACAAAAAACAAAAAAAAAAAAAACATATTATCATCTCACTACATGCTGAAAAAGCCTTTGACAAAGTCCAACAAGCCTTCATGATAAAGGTCTCAGAGAGATTATCCATAGTAGGAACATACCTAAACATAATAGAAGCAATATACAGTAAACCAACAGCCAACATCAAACTAAATGGAGAGATATTCAATGTGATCCTCTAAAATTAGGAACAAGACAAGATTTTCCATTCTCTCCATACCTCTTTAATATTGTACTTGAAGTTCTAGCTAGAGCAATAAGACAACAAAAAGGAGATCAAGGGGATACAAATTGGAAAGGAAGAATTCTCACTTTTGCTATTTGCAGATGATATCATTGTTCACATAAGTGACCTGTAAAACTCTACCAAGGAACTTCTACAGCTGATAAACACCTTCAACAAAGCGATAGGATACAAGAATAATAATAAAAAAAAAAATCAGGAGCCCTACTATATACAGACCTTAAAGGGGTTGAGAAATAAATAAGAGAAACATCACCCTTTACAATTGTCACAAACAACATAAAATATCTTGGGGGTAACACTAAAAAACAAGTGAAAGACATTATAACAACTCTGAGTCTTTAAAGAAAGAAATTAAAGAAGGTGCCAGAAAATGGAAAGATCTTCCATTCTCTTGGAGAGGCAGGATCAACATTGATGGGAGATGCGATTCTGTAAATATATTTCTCATACTGGTTACTGAATAAAGCACTGTTGGCCAATAGGAAAGGAGATAGGAGGGACTAGGAGACAAGGAGGAAAGAGGAAGTAGTAAGGAGGAGTCAGGATGGAGAGCCTGGAGAGAACAGAACTGCCCTTCCTCCGCTCTCGGTAAGACCACGTGGAAATACATAGAAATGGGTTAATAATTAAGACACAGCTAGCTGATAAGAAACTAGCACCTGGCCAATAGCACTATATCAAATACAGAGTCTCTGTGTGTTATTTGGGGCTGGCACGGCGGTGGGACCAGACCAGGTGGCGGGCAGAAAAACCATACTCCTTACACAACATAGTGAAAATGGCAATCTTTCCAAAAGCAATCTACAGATTCAATGCAATCCCCATCAAATTCCCAGCACAATTCTTCACAGACCTTGAAAGGATAATACTCAACTTCATATGTATAAACAAAAGAGGGATAGCCCAAACAACCCTGTAGAATAAAGGAACTTCCAGAAGCATCACCATCCCTAACTTCAAGCTCTATTATAGAGCTGTAGTCCTGAAAAACAGCTTGGCATTGGCACAAAAGTAGACAGGTAGACCAGTGAAATTGAACTGAAAACCCTAGTATTAACCCATACACTTATGTACAACTGATTGTTGACAAAGAAACTAAAATTATACAATGTAAAAAAAGAAAGCATCTTCAACAAATGGTGTTAGCATAACTGGATGCTGGCATGTAGAAGACTGCAGATGAGTCCCTATCTATTGTCATGCACAAAACATAAGTCCAAATGTATGAAAGACTTCAATGTACATCCAGCCACACTGAATCTCTTAGAAAAAAAGTATGAGGTACCCTTGAATGAACTGGTACAGGAAACTTCTTCCTGAACATAACACCAGTAACACAGACACTGAGATAAACAATTAATAAATGTGACCTCCTGAAACAGAAAATGTTCTGTAAGGCAAAGGACACAGTCAATAGACAAATGGCAGCCCACATAATGGGAAAAGATCTTCACCAACCCCACATCTGACAGAGGGCTGATCTCCAAAATTCATAAAGAACTCAAGAAGCTTCTCACCAAAACACCAAATAATCCAATTAAAAAGTGGAGTACAGAAACAAATAGAGAATATTCAATAGAGGAATCTAAAATGGCTAAAAGACATTTATAAAGTGCTCAACATCCTTAGCCATCAGGGAAATGCAAATTTACCAACTTCAAGATAACATCTTACTCTTGTCAGAATGGCCAAAATCAAAAACACCAAAGACAGTTTTTGCTGGGGAAGATGTGGAGAAAGGGGAACACCCCTCCACTGCTGGTGGGAATGCAAACTTGTACAGCCACTTTGGAAATCAGTATGGTGGTTCCCCAGGAAAATGGGGATTAGTCTACCTCAAGACCCAGTAAGGCCATTTGTAGGCATATACCCAAAAGTTGCACATTCATACAACAGGGACATTTGTTCAACTATGTTCATAGCAGCATTATTTATAATAGCCAGAAGCTGGAAGCAATGTTGAAGCCCCTTAGCTGAAGAATGGATAAAGAAAATGTGGTACATTTACACAATGGAGTAGTACTATTCAGCAGAAAAAAACAATGGAATCTTAAAATTCGCAGGCCAGTGGATTTAACTAGTAGAAACCATTCTGAGTGAGGTAACCTAGTCACAAAAAGACAAACTTGGTATGTACTCACTCATATATGAATTTTAGATATAGAGCAAAGGATCACCAGTCTACAATCCACACTGCCAGAAAAGCTAGGATACAAGAAGGACCCTGAGAGAGGCATGCATGATTCCCCAGAGAAGGTGGAAGGGACAAGATCTCCTGAAGAAATTGGGAGTAGGGGAGTGTGGAGAGGGAGTTAGGGGAAAGAGAAGGGGAGAAAACTAGGGGAGAGGAGAACATGAGGGAGCAGGAAGATTGAGTCAGGGGAAGAACAGAGAACAAGAAAAGAGATATCATAATAGGGGGAGCCATTATAGGTTTAAAGAAAAATATGTCACTAGGGAAATGTCCAGAGACTTACAAGTTCAACCCCACTTAACAATCTAAGCAATAGTGGCCTTAAATACCCTTCTCTGATAGTGAGATTGATGACTACCCTATATGCCCAACTAGTGTCTTTATTCAGTAGCTAATGGAAGCAAAGCTACCCCTAAACACTGAGCAGAACTGTTGGAATCCAGTTGCAGAGAGGGATTAGTAATGAGCAACAGGGTCAAGAACAGGTTGTAGAAACACATGGAGACAGCTGACCTGATAAATGGAGAGCCCAGACTGATAGCTCAGAAACCAGCATAGGATTGATCCAGACCCCTGAATGTGGGTCTCAGTTAGGAGGCCTGGGTATTCTATGGGACCTCTGACAATGGACCAGAACATGTCCCTAGTGAAAGAATGGACTTAGGGAGCCCATTTCCTATGGAGGGATACTCCCTTAGCTTAGAGACATGGGGGAGGGCCTAGGCTCTATCCAAAATGTCTTGACACATTTTGATGATTCTTCATGGAAGGCCTCAACCTCTCTGGAGAGTAGGATGTGGGTGGGATGGGGGGTTTGTGGGAGGCATTGGAGGATGAGAGAGAGTGGCAACTTGAATGATATGTAAAATAAGATAAAAACATTAAATAAAAAAAAGAAAAACATATACACAAGCTTGTGTTGCCCACGGGTTTCATAGTAAAGGATAAACAGGCCTCAGATGTAACTTTGCACTAAAGGAACACAGAAAATGTTTTAAGATGTGTAAATGCAAATTATAAAGGTATAAATAATAAATTATTTAAGGTATGTAGAGATGTTTCAGACTTCTGTCTGAATTTGGGGGGTTCAGTGTTTTCACATTGATGAATGGAGTTCTGATAAACTGATAGAGCACTGACTACTTGCTATTCAGTCACAAACACAAGATTTTAAATTTCCTCCAGTAAGTACAGACTTAGAGGTGTATTTTGTCAGGCTAAAACCCAGTTCTCTAGACATAGGAAAAATGCTCATGCATTTTTAACCCAAACCTTTGCTAAGACACCAAGGTGTAAATTTGTCCCAGCTGTTTGAAAGACACCTGCATGTTTCTGGGGAAAGAATACTGCTACTCTATCAAGGAATCTGGCCTGGTGGGAACTAATATTGAGTCACTTCACAAAGTGTCTCAAGAGCTTTATCATTACAACCAGAGCATATCTCTATTTCATTCCTTCTGTCAGTCTTCCCTCTTCCTATGGCTAGCCCCATTCATAAGGCTTGTGGTAATGATCATCTAGTGTTTTCTCTACCAACTTGCCTCCTTCACTTCCTGCAGGAACAGATTCCTGAGATCTCCATGCTGGTAGTTAACTGAATATTTCTTTACCCCTACCTCCCACTGAGCATGAACCTACTGATTCCTGGATTCCCCTCCCCACATTTCCCCATGCCAGATTTGAATCAGCACGCATATATCCAAGGAGGTTGCAATGTTTGGTTGGAACCTCCAGCCTTCTCTTGCACCATTCCTGCCTTTCCAAACCCTGCCTTCTCAGAATATCCAATAAGGGAAAACAATAAAAAAGTTCAGTTCTGCATTCTTGGTGGTTTCAGCGGTTTCTCCCTTGAAGCTGCCAGCTGCCCAATCCCTACCTAAAGTGTTATATTTGGACACAAACCCATCTTGTGGCAGAAATGTCATCACCATTGCCCACAGGGTATTTAAACTTCCTCCTTTAATTCAGCCATGTGATTTTTCCCCCCTGACCTTTTTCATGCCTTGATCACTTGGGGTTGGAGGAGTTACCCAGGAGCTGCTTTGCCTAGAATAAACCTGGTCCTTTACTTATCCAATTTGGCTTGGTCTGGCTTACTGTGTCAGTGGAGAATCCAATTATCAGGGTACAGAAAACTATTACACATCACCATTTTTTTCCTTTAAAACATCCCTCTAGGACAACAGCTTGTTACTTCCTAACAATATAGTTTGCTATCTCCCCCTTTTCTTCCTTTTGGTCCTTCCCCAACAGCTTGACTGGAAGATATTTTAGAAAATATTTGAACCTAAAGAGTAGTGTCTACAAAGATAATAGACATACACAAAACAAACTTTCATAGATTTTCCCACATGAATGAAAATAAAAAATGATGAATATAATTTCCAAATCAAAAAAATTACTTTAACTACAAAGAAAGGCTTACAGATATCTATAAAATGACACAAGGGCAATACTCTACTTTATGCAAAGCTTTACTCCTTGTATTATATTAGTCTATTTAATGAAAGAATATAGAAAACTATTCCTGATTTTTTTGTAATGATACAATAGCAAAGGAATTTTTAAACCAGTAATAAATAGTCGAATTGGACCTCAAACCTCCTAGCTATATAAATAGATAGAAACTGCTTAAGCTCTGCTCATAAAAATCTTGCTGTAGTTGGAGCTTCAAGGAACCCCTAGGGTCTTTCTAAATAACTTTGGGAAATTAATGAACTTATAGAAAGTCATATTTCAACAATTAACTGATAATTTTGGAGCTCATTCCTCTATGCCCCAATGAATGAAATTTTAGGTTAATGAACCTAAATGCATTATCATCAGTCAAATTTAGTTTCATATATGGAACAATGGGGAAATCAATCAAATAAGCATCTAGTTTTATACTGTTTGTAGAACACAAATGAAAGTTTGCACTATCCTCAAATGAAAGCCATTTTGTGATGCATTAGTTATACCATACAACAGTTATGATCCCCATGAAATATCTTTGTACTTGATATGAGAAGGAACACAGGCCTCTACCAAAAATTATTCATTATTCATATATTTACAGATTCGTTGAGAACATATATATAGTCTTCAAAAATCTTTTGAGAGTCAGGTCCATTTTAATCTTTCTATTACTAACTTGAATTATTCTTGTTAGTCATCCCAATGACTACTTATAAGACAATCATCCTCACAATTTCACAAAATATATTGAACCCATAGACACGTGATCCTAAGACCTTTACTCGAGATGGATCAATAATTGTTAATTCTCTATGAGAATTTATGACTTATCAACACATTAAAAGATCTGATTTACATGGAATACACATACATACATATATATATATATGCAGTATATGCACACATCTTAGTCATTGTTCTAGTGCTGTGGATAGATACCATCAACAGTGACAACGCTTATAGTGGCAAGCATTTAATTAGGGCTGGCTTATATTTTTAGAGCTTTAGTCCATTATCAGCATGGTGGGAAGCCAGGAAGCACAGGCAGGCTTGGCGTTAAAGAGGAGCTGAGAATAATACACCTTGCTCTTAAGGCAGGAGGAAGAAGCACACACTGGGCCCGACTTGAGCATTTGAAACCTTGGGGCTCATCCTCAGGACAATTTCCTTCAACAAGGCCACACTTCCAATCCCTGTCAAATAGTGTCACCCCCACAATGACTAAGCATTTAAATGTATGATCCCATCCCAATTCAATCCACCCCAACATATATAATATGTAACATATGTCCATGTGATATTTTATATATGTCCATTTATACATGCATTTGAGGAACAGAGATGTGCTGATATACAAATAGAGATTTTAACAGAAAATTTTCTTAGAGATCAACTGCCTGAAAATGGTGTCTTCCTTCTGTAGTGAATGCCTCCAAGAGGAGGAAAAGGGAATATCCCATGTAGACTGTAACTCAAAGGTGTGAATAGAAACTTCTGTCCAAAGTCATCTTTCTTTCTTTGTCTCTCTCTCTCTCTCTTTCTTCTTTCCTTTATTTCTCCCTTCTTTACTTCTTTCTTTCTTCCTTCCTTTCTTTCTTTCTTCCTTCCTTCCTTTCTTTTTTTTTAACTTCTTGGGGGAACTGAATCTTTGCTTTGTAGATGTTTTAATTGATTGAATCAGCACCATGCTGAACATTCAGTACAATTTTACTTACTTAAAGTAAATTCATTAGGGTTTTGATTATATCTACATTAATACTCAGAATTGAATGGAATAACTAACCTAGGCAAGCATACATCAAAAGAGCTGCCATCATAGTAAAGCTTTCTAGAAGGCATTGTTAAGCCACTCAATACTGTCTACTTTCTAACAGTGTCCTTTTTCTCTAGCCTTTTCAAAAATGATTGCTTGGCAATAGTGATATTTAAATATAATGCAGGAAAACAGTCAAGAAACAAAAAACCAAAATGTGTTCTAGACATTTTTTTCTTCTTTCACTTTACTGTTCCTCATAGGAAATATACTCAACAATAATTTACTCTTATTTTATTTGCTGCTTTATAAAGATTGAATAATTTGTATAAGTTTTGCCTTCTTATTGGCATTCACTTAAAGTTTAGCTTATGTTAGATAGCAATGTCCCTTCTGCTAAAAGCAGAAGGCAACAATTAGTAAAACAACAAACAAACAAGGAGTATAGGGTCAGGTAGCAAAGAAGAAGTCAATGAAAAATGTGATGATGACTTGTAATGAAGTGAAACATCCAAAAGGGGGAATGAACGTATACTATAAGAAGAAAAAGAGCGACGCCATTAAACTTCAAATCAGATACATACAAAAACAATCACAGAGAAATTATGAGCAGAAGGAACCTGTAACTGAAAATAGATGTAAACTTGGAGAGATTTAGAATTACCAAGGAAAACAGTGAGCATATCTATGAGGACTTTTCTAGAATGTGTTAACTGAAGTGGAAGAATGCTTAATATATAGGTGTATATAGGTAGAATCATGTATGTGTGGGTAGGGTCTTGGACTGAATATACAGGAGAAAGCTAGTTGAACACCAGCATTTCTGCCTGTTTCTTACCTGTAGATGCAATATGACTAGCTGCCTCATGCTTTTGTCACAGTGGTTTCTCCATCGAAATAGGCTGTTATGTGGAGGTTTTGCAAACACCACAGCCATTGGCTGCCAATCTAGGAGAGTCAAGAAGAAAGGTCAGTTGAACATAACTTGATAGACAGTGATTGTTCAAAGTTTAAGAGTTTAATACTGAGTAGTTTGTTTTAGGCATATCTATGATACCCACATAATTTTAAAAATGTTTATTGGTGATAAACATTTACTTACTCCCCTGTGCCCAACAAAGATTACTACAGGGTTACACAAAACTCTTATAAAATTCATGTGTCATCTTCCTTAAAGATAGGGTCTGTAGATTAAGGAAACAGGCTCAAGTTAAATAGCACTCATGGTTTGGGCATGGGTTGTGCTATAGCTTGACTGAGATAAATAGGCTCAAGAAAAGAGTCTGAGGTGTAGTCTGGCCATACAGATAGCACAGAGGGCATCAGGCTATCAATCACCTCTCCTAGCCTTCTGTGTGGAAAACAGGTTATAGACCTCTCCTGTCGAAGAAACAACTCTGGTGTTTAGCATTCCTGGTTGCCCTAGTGTTTATCTGTGAGTAGATATCCATGCCCCCTACAGACTGTTTCCACAAACTATGAACCAAAATAATTCTCCCTTCCTTAAGATGCTTTGATCAGGGATTTGATCCCAACACTGTGAAAGTAAGTAATAAATCATGGATTTTTTAAAAAATATATAATGAATAACAACTCCTGCACCTAAAGTTCAGGGTGCATCATAGAAGATGGGGCAGAAACATTGAAATACCCAGGGGACCACGAAAACTGCTATGAGATTTTGTCTCCTAGAAATGACAGGAAACCTCCTTCATGATGCCTCATCAATATGGCTTTCTAAAAGAGACCTGAAGTACAACACCACTAGGGGGAAATACCACAGGGCTCTGCTAGTAGTTAACAAATTGTATGCAAATACTGACAGCTGAGAATGGGAGCAAAGCAATCATCTTCCCTAGGAATGAGCCCCTAATTGACTACCCAATACTAAGCTGTCAGCCCTGAAATTATATGTACTCAAGTAACACTAAACACACTAAACAGGCTGTATTTATATATTTAGGGGTGTGTGTTTGTTTGTGTGTGTGTGTGTGTGTGTGTGTGTGTGTGTGTGTGTGTGTTTGTGTGTGTAATAATATCAATGAGTTTTATAGGAAGGAAGGCCAGGGGACATGAGAGAGATTGCTGATATATATATATATATATATATATATATATATATATATATATATAGTCTAGATATAGACTATATGTTTAATAGCAACCTAGTAATATTTAGTAATATAAGCTATTATGTACATGCATTTAATCTATCTGTCTATCTAGTGTGTTTAATGGAGGCATTACATACAAGACGATAATTCTCCCCACACGAGCAGTAAACTATCTAACAAAAACTTCTGGGTCAGGAAAAGGAAAACTTCCATCCAGTTTTTGTTTTCGTGGCATGATCCAAGAGACTCCCAAAATAATATAGGATATTGTTGTTGTCCTTTGTTGTTGTTAAAACCTTTAAGGAAAGACTATTGTCAAAAATACAGCATAATGTGGACAAAGTATTTGGAGGAATTGAGCTGGAACTGACTTGGAAGTCCCCACCATGAGGACTGCCATAATAACACAAAGTACCATGTAAGCTGCCAAGGGTGGAGAACAATTAATGGTGACCCTGCTGTAAAGCCTATGAGCCACAACAATGACAGGCCTGGCAAAATATTAATGGCACAATAGTGGCACTTTTATCTTCTAGTCAGTTACCTATGGAGAACCTATTACTGTTATTTCCCCAAACCTATATAATATCTAACTGGATTCCAAGTAATAATTCATATACACACAGATAAGCTTAGCTGTCACCCTTCAACAAAGAAGCTTAATTTTGCAGCAAAGATTATTGCAAAAATCCATAGCTGATCCAAATGCAAAGATGAGAAAGCAGTCCCTGTTGTACATACAGGATATACACCCCTAAACACAAGGCTTGGGGGAATATAAAGGGAGAGGAATGAAAAGACTGTAAAAGCCACAGGCCCAGAGCATCTGCTGTTAGACAGTGTCTTCTAGACCTGACAAAGATGTAACACTCACAAAATCTTTCTCCTTTTTGATTTTTTTGAGACAGGGTTTCTCTGTAACTTTGGAGCCTGTCCTAGAACTTGCTTTGTAGACCAAGTTAGTCTTGAACCTACAGAGATTCACTTGTCTCTACCTCTTGAGTGCTGGGATTAAAGCCATGTGCCATCACTGCCTCGCCAGCACTCATAAAACCTTAACATTGAGTGCTGGGATTAAAGGCATGTGCCATAACTGCCTGGCCAGCTACTCACAATATCTTAACAGTTTGATCACCTATATAACACCTGCATAATGACATAAAATGATAATACCAGTTTACATGCCAATGTGGATAGGTGAAATTTTAGAAGTCCCTATTGTTACATTGGGAGTTACAGGCAATCAATAGCTGCCAATAGAGGGGGAATTGTTTTATTTTATTTCCAGGGACAAATTTCCCAAAGAGATCATCCAATAACAAGTAGTAAATACTAAATACATGTATATAGAAGCAATATGAAATGGACATACTATCATATATACATGTGTACATACTACCTATTCTATATACAATTAGCGCTATAATTAACATTAATTATAAAGAAAGTGGTCATGCATTTGAGAAGGAGCAAAAGAAGAAGAGTGGAAGGAGGAGAAAAATGAGTGTAAGTGATGTAAATACATTGCTTACATACGAAATCCTCAAAAATTAAATAATAAACAAGAAAACATAATGGATTGTTACCTAAGTTAAAAAATATTGTGAATGAAGATAAATGAAATTTATCACCTACCAAGGCTCACTGGATTTGTCTGTAACCTGATAACTTTTCATGTATTTTGCAATTGGCAAAGCTACAAAAAAAGGTCAAATCCAGGAATATTATGAATGAATGTGCAAAAAATAAATCTTACACTGAAGGAAATAATATCAGGCACATCTCTCTGCATTTACATCATTAAATTTAGAAAGGAAATGTACAAGGGAAAGTATCTAGACTTTTGATCAAAATATGTTACAAATCTAATTTTATAATAATCATTTTATTACATTTTCTATGAATTAATATAAAAATGGCACTGTATATTCAATACTATTGACTTTTTTATTTTTGAGAATGTAATTCTAATTACAATGTTTCTCCCTATCATTTCCTCACTCCAAGTTCTCCCACTTAATACTCCTCTCCTTCAAATTCAACACCTCTTTGTTTATTGTTACTGCATACATATATGTATTTCTACACACACACATACATATTCCTAAATATAAGCTGCTGAGTCTATGTAATACTACTTGTATAAATGACACTGAACAACAGTTGGTATGCTCTTGCCAGAGGAGGACCACATCTCACACTTTCAGCTTTACTTAGTTGCCTGTAGTTATGTGTGCATGAGCGTGTATGAGTGTGAGTGCCTGTGTGTGTGTGTGTGTGTGTATGTGTGTGTGTGTGTAGTTGAGGCTTCTATTTCCAGTTTGGCATGTTTGTGGGTATCATCCTTCCTAGAGCTCATGTTTGGGTGGTCATGTTGGTGAGACTTCATAGGTATAGCTTCTGATGTTACTAGAGACCTATTTCACAACAAGCTTCCTGATCTTGAATCTTACAGTCCTTTGGACCACTTGTGATATCTATTCTTGGTTTTCAACTTGACTATATCTGGCATGAACAACAATCCTGAAATGGAGGGCACATCTGTGATCTGGAACTCAAGGTAGGAAGATACACCTTTAATCTGGGCTACACCTTCTGCTGTAATCCTTTATAAGTACATGGAAGAAGAAAGGTTTTGTTCTTGTCTGCTTGCCCTCACCTTGTTAGAACATTCATTTTTCACTGGGATTGTAGCCTACTTCTTCAGGATTTCAGTATATACAGCAGGTAAGCTATGACACCCACCCTTGTAGGGCTGAGCATCTATTAGATTCTTGTACTTTGCATACACAGCTAGCTATTGTTAGATTAGTGGGACTGCAGTCTGCAAGTCATTCCAATAAATGCCATATATAATATAAATTACATATATATATATGCACATATATGTGTACATATATGATATATAGATAGATCGGGTGGAAAGCTGAGAGAGAAAGAGAGAGAGATATTCATTTCAAAAGTTCTGTGACTCTAGAGAACCCTGACTCCTTGTTCCCTGAGCCTTAGGTGCAACAATATTTTGTACATGTATTCACCGAGACCTGGATTCAAAGCTGCATTTAAATTGGGTGTGGTATTCTATAGTGATCTCCATCTGCTGCAAAGAGAAGTTTCTTTGAGGAGGGGTAAAAACAACAATTTACTATGGCTACAATACAAATGTTTATAGATTGTTGTTGGGGATTATGTTGGTTTAGTAAATTAGTGGTAGTTGATTCTCTTCCAATAACCAAGATTTTAGTAGCACTGAGTATTACCTGGGGTTTCTGTACTAAGCATTATATCCTTCTTGTTGAGCTTACCTGAAGCCAATGAAAGAACTATTGATTACTACCAATTGCTGATGATGCTTTCTCTTCTCCAGTATGTTTTTTGGTTTCTGTTAAATATTAAGTTGCTAAAGTTATATGTGATTTTGTTCCATTGGTTTACATATCGATTTTTGTACCAATACCATATTATTTATATTACTATTGTTCTGTAATAGATCATAAGATCTGGATTTGTTATCTCTTTAGCATTGTTCTTATAGCTCATGATTGTTTTGGTTAGAGTCTTTGTGGTTCCATTCAAATTTTTGGATCACTTTTCTATATTTGCAAGGAATAAGATGGAAATTATTTGAGATTATATTTAATCTATAAATAACTTCTGGTAGAATGTTCACTTTTTATTTTTATTAAAAAAATCCTTTTCTTTTACATACCAATCCCAGTTCCTCTTCCTTCCCCCTCCTTCTGCTTCGCCCACTTTTCACCCACCCCACCTCCTATCCACCTTAGAGAAACTGAGGCCTTTCAGAGGGAGTCTGACTGATAGCTGGGGAACCTGCCTAGGACTGAACTAGAGGATGCTATGGAAAGTCTGGTTGTGGAGTGCAGAAATGGAAGCAAAGCAAAGGGCCCTGTGGGTAGGCTCAGGCATACTATTGACACTTTAAAATTCAGTCACTCACTCACTCACACACACACACACATACACACACACACACACAAAACGCTCACGCATGTGCACAAACACACGCTCACACACACATGCACACACGCGCACACACACATACACAGACACATCTCACATGAGTTCCAAATAACTGTAGGTACAAAATTTCCTTTACGAAATCAATATTTATTTTTTTATTTGTTTTCTGAGATGTTTCTCTGTGTAACAGCCCTGGCTACCCTGGAATTAGCTCTGTAGACCAGGCTGGTCTTAAACTCACGAGTTCCATCTGCCTCTGCCTCTGCCTCTGCCTCCTAAGCTTTAGGATTAAAGGCATGCACCACCAATGCCTAGTGAAATAAATCTTTCAAAATATGCATATTTGTTTATTTGTCTGTCTCTGTGTGTATACATTTGCATGAGTGCTCATGCCATGTATGCCATGGTCTATGTGTGGAATTCAAAGCATAGCTTTTAGGAGTTGGCTCTCTCCTTCCTCCATGCAAGTATTTAGGTAAGGCAACAAGCACCTTTACCTGATGATCTATTTCATCAGCCCTCAAAATAATTAAAACTTAAGAATCAACAAATTTGCCAAAGTTTATAGTAGGTTCAATAAAGAAAAAGAAGGATTAAAATCTGATAACATATCGGTAAGTAAATCTAACAGATTGTCTGATATGATAGTATCATGACAAAGACAGATTCTTTGACATGAGGTTCTCTTTGGTTCTAGAAAAAAAAATTACCCAATGTTATTCCTGCAGAGCAGGACTACTACTGAGGGAAGGGGAACTATTAGAGGAGACATGTTTTCTTGAATTTTTGCTTGGGGTGCTACCTTATCCACAGTAGAGGAGAGTGTATATTAATAAAAACACAGAAATTTCACCAGCATGTAGAGGCACTTATTAGGTAAAGTACAGAATTTGGTTCTTGGCCCAATCAGAATTTGTGGTGAAGGACCCTAAAGAATGGCTAATACACAAAGATGGTACAATTGTTAGTGTAAATTTCACATTGGTGTCCAAAGGAATCATCATCATAGATTTTGGGAGAGAGGCATGGAATGATAGATGGCAACAGGGCTGGGTGATGACTTGAGATACAAGAAACCACCTATTCTTGTGTTCCAATACAGCTGTGGGTCAGTCAGTTAAGAATTAAAAGATACCACAGGGCATCATGGCATCCTTGGAAATCCTGTTCAGGTTATAATGTAGGAACAATGACTGTCTTATTCAATCCTCATTACTATAAAAACATTCTGTTGTCATATAAATACTCTTCATGTCTCACAATTCTGAAGCCTGCAAGTTGAAGGCCAAGTTACCAGAAGACCCTGTGACTGAGAAGGTCCTACATCATTATTTATAGATGTGACCCTTTTGTTGGTTATTATATTGTTCACAATATGTAAAAAATAATGAGGAAGGGGCAGAGGGAAGAAGGGCAGGAGAGAAAAAAAATAAGAAAAAATGAGAAGAGAAACCTCTCCAAGTTCTTTCCTCCCCCCCCCCCTTTAAATTTAAGCTTGAAACAAACTTGCTTTACATGTCAATCCCAGTTCCCTCACCCTCCCATACTCCACATCACCCCCATTAAACCCCATCCCAAGCCCTTTCTGCTCTACAGGAAGGGTGAGGCCTTCCATGTGGAGCCTTCAAAGGCTGTCATATCATTTGGGGCAGGGCCTAGGCCCTCCCCCATGTGTTTAGACTGAGAAACTATCCTATGTGGATGGGCTCCCAAAGTCTATTACTAGGGAGATAAATGCTGATCCATTACTACATGCCCCATAGACTGCCCAGGCCTCCTAACTAACACCCACATTCAGGGGGTCTGCATTGGTCCTATGCTGGTTTCCCCAGCTATCAGACTGGGTTTCTGAGCTCCTCCTTGTTTAGGTCAGTTGATTCTGTGGGTTTCTCCAGCCTGGTCTTGTTCCCTTTGCTCATCACTCCTCCCTCTCTGTAACTGGATTCCAAGAGTTCAGCTAGTGTTTAGCTATGGGTGTCTGCTTCTGCTTCTATCAGCTACTAGATGAAGGCTCTAGGATGGCATATAATGTAGTGGTCAATCTCATTATCGTGGAAGGGCATTAAATATAGCCTCTCTACTATTGCTTATCTCGTTAGTTGGGCTTATCCTTGTAGATCTCTGGGCATTTCCCTAGTGTCAGATTTCTCCTTAAATCTGTTATGGCTCCCTCTATTATGGTGCCTCTTTTCTTGTTCTCCTCTATTCTTTCCCTCTCTCAATCTTCCTGTTCCCTCATGCCCACCTCTCCCCCCTCTTTTCCCCTGCCCTTTTTCTTGACTCCCTCTCCCCTCACTCCATGCTCCCAATTTGCTGAGGATATATAGTTCCTTTCCCCTTCTCTAGGGGTCCATGTATGTCTCCTGAAACTAAGAAGCTTCTGTAAGGCAAAGGACAAAGTCCACAAGATAAAACAGCAACCCACTGAATGGGAAAATATATTCACTAACCCCACATCTGACAGAGGGTTGATTTCTAGAATATACAAAGAATTCAAGAAGCTAGTTACCAAAACACCAAATAATCCTATTAAAAAGTGGGGTAAGGAACTAAATAGAGAATTCTCAATGGAGGGATCTAAAATGGCTGAAAGACACTTAAGAAAGTGCTCAACATCCTTAGCCATCAGGGAAATGCAAATCAAAACAACACTGAGATACTATCTTACTCCTGTCAGAATGACTAAACAAAACAAAACAAAACCAAAGACAGTTTATGCTGGAAAGGATGTGAAGAAAGGGGTATATTCCTCCACTGCTGGTGGAATGCAAATTTGTACAGCCACTTTGGAAATCAGTATGGTGGTTCCTCAGGAAAATGGAAATTAGTGTACATCAAGACCCAGCAATTCCAGTCTTATGCATATACCCAAAAGATGCACATTCATAAAACAAGGACAGCTGTTGAATTATGTTCATAGGAACATTATATTTTTCATCGCCAGACCCTGGAATGGAGAAAATGTGGTACATTTACACAGTGGAGTACTACTCAGCGGAAAAACACAGTGTAATCCTGAAATTCACAGACAAATAGATGGAACTAGAGGAAACCATCCTGAGTGAGGTAACCCAGTCACAAAAGAACAAACACAGCATGTATTCACTCATATATGGGTTTTAGACATAGAGCAAAGGAGTTCTAGCCTACAATTCACACTTGCAGAAAAGCTAGGAAATGAGGACCCAAAGAGAGACAACATATTTCTTATGAAATACATTTGTCCTCATGCTTACTTATTTCCCAAAGGCTCAACCCCACCTATTATCCTAGTGGGGATTAGAGTGTCAACATATATGAGTTTTAGGTAACAAATATTTAGTTGACAGAAAGGACCATTTGCTAAAATAAGGATCACAAATCAGTTTTTAAAACCCAAACAGAATTGGACCATATATATATATATATATATATATATATATATATATATATATTTAAGTATAAATGAAGGTTTATGGTTTAAAAAATTTCAAAAGAAATTTAAGAAATAAAAACAAAACATTGGCTCTCTAAGGAGGAAACATGTTCCTGCCCAGGGCTACAGTGAAGTAAATGAGGCAAAGAAATCCACACACAGACCAGGGAGATAGTGCACCAGGCCCCTGAGGAGAAACTATGTTCCTGCCCAGTTCCACCATGGATTGAGCAGGGCCGCGAGGCTGTGAGATTGGGTTAGTCCACCCATTGCTTTTCAACACCTGAAGCAGGTGGGGGAACTAACCCAACCCCTAACCATCTTCCTAACACTGGAGAATTGGCATAGGGCCTTACCTGGGAAGCACAATAGAGTTGACCCTGTAGACAGGCAGGGGGGCACTGGAGAGCCATCGCTGAGGGAGTGAGAGGAGAATAGCTGATATTGCCTCCCTGGTTTGCTGTGTGGTGGTGAGGGTGATGGAATGATGTCTTCCCCATTTGCTCCTGCCAACTCCAGCTCCTGAGGGAGCTGACCTTTCCTTTAACCCAGTTGCAACACTAGCTAGCCCTATCTGTCAGGGCAGCAAAGTAGAGCTGACCCTGTTGTCAGGGCATAGGTGAACTGGCCCAGAGAATGTGGGTGTGGGAGATCTGACCCTGTTCCTCATCTGCCATATGGTGGTGTGGGCAGGGGAGAGATGTTCCCCTTGACCTATGGCGGGGGGGGGATCTGAGGTCATAAGAGGAGAACAGTCCCTGCCTCTCATGAGCTACCAGTAGAGCTGGCCCTGAAGGTGAACCTAGAGAGAGCCAGTCCTGATGGCCTGAAAGCAGGAGAGCTGGTCCATCCCTTTGTTCTTCTTTGCAAGAAGGAACTAGCCAGGGCAATGCTAGAGAGTTCACGCTGGTGATGAAATGGTAGAGCTGGTGGGCTGGCCAAACCTGCAATTATTCAGGCCTATAACCAGGCTTATGAGTTGGTCCTCCCCAATATCCACCCCTCTGTGATCTATTAGAGCACATGAAGGGGCTGGCCCTACAGACCCAACACTACAGGATCTCTAAGACACAGGGCTAAATAGGATACCCAAGAAGAGTCCCAGTGAGGGCCCAAGAATCCAGAGGCCTTGAACCAGATCAATGACTGTTTGCAATGAACACTTGTAAGTAATGATATATGGGCTAAATGGTTTACTGCATGACACACTGTGTCACACTGCAGCATCCATGATCCATAATGAGAATTTTTTTTTTTACTTTTTCTCTTTTTCATCTTATATTTTATTTGGGGGGTGTTCAAGGACAAAGGGTATATACAATGGAACAGCAAATAAATGGGATTGAGATGTATGATGTAAAAGTTACAACATATAAAAAGAAAGCTTAATAAAACAAAATGAAACAAAAAACCCAAAGTGTTGGACATGATGGTACAAAGTACAGATGAGGCAGAAAAATTGCTGAGTTTGAGGCCATCTTGGGATGAACATATAAATCTAAGTCAGTTAGAGCAAAGTAGAAGGATCCTTTTTTAAAACACCACACACACACACACACACACACACACACACACACACACACACAGGCCATCCAAAACAAAAGAAACAGAGCCAGTGTCCTTTACTGGAGGCAACATAGTCCTCATTTTCCAAATACAATATCCAGAGAGGTTAAATGTCTTAGGACAGTAAAAGAGAAGAAGAGAATGAAGAAGAAGAAAAGGAACGAGGAGGAAGAGGAAGAAGAGGAGGAGGGGATGAAGAGGAAGAGCAGGGGGAGGAAGAGAAGGAGGAAGACAAGGACTAGGACAAAGATGAGAATGACAGGAAAATGGAAAGGATTCCATAATCAAGAGAGACAACAAACACAAAAACATGAAAACGCAATATAAACATAGTCTCTGTTGAGAAGGATTTTAGGAGAGCCATTTCCAATATGTCCAATGACTTGAAGGAGGGAATACAGTGGGAGTTCTAAGAAAGAAAGTCAAGTAATAAAAAAGGTAGCATGGAAATTTTAGAATTAAAAGCTAATGCTTCTTAAATATAAAACAGTGGGCCTAACAGCAGATTCAAGTTTTGTGAAAAGGTGTAAAACAGTCAATGAACTTCATGACAAACAGATAATACATAGGAAAAACATATATAAAAATAAAAGAATAAAATCCTGTCTATACCCTTTCACATCATCTACTGTAAAGAACGGAACTATGAAAGGATGAACCTAAAACATAATAGGACACACGATTAGTTAAATCAACAAAGGTCGAAATTTCTCCAAATTTGGTAAAAAATGAAATTTGCAGGTTTCAGATGCTCAGAAAATACTAAGAACTTAAACAGAAGGAAATGTAGAATGAGAGCAAGACAGAACAAAATAAATGATAGCATCATGAAGATAACTGGAATGCCAAAGAGAGAAAATTAAATCTATAGTTTTATATACACCAAATATTCAAATATAACTATATAGTTTTTAAATTAATAATACTAGAAATTATTTTTCTAGCCAACCCAATGTAGTTTAAAAGCTAATAAAGCTTTTCTATTTAAAGGGAAAACCTTATTGTTAAAAAGAAAACATTCTAATTGCCAAATATTTATGCAGATAGTGACACTATTTTCCTAACTAAAATACTATAACTTTTGATAAGTATAACAAAACATTGTACCATGAGACTATTACATGTATAGAAGTATATGAAAAAATATGACATGCCATTTGGGAACAGTTGAAATTATACCATGGGATGCTTTAAGCTAAATGCTACAATGTTAATTCCAGTTTGATAATAATAATATGAAGATTATAACTGAAAAATTTAATATTTATCCATGAAGTAGAAAGTCAATACCAAACAGAAAATATTTAAAAATGAATATTTTATGAAAGCCCTACTGGAGAGATCTGCCTATCTCTGCTGGTCCACTCTGAGTTCCTTGACCCCCAAATCCGGTCCTCTGCTAAAGAAAGAGGCCTCAGCTAGAGAGTTCCAGTTTCCAGTGAGATCCAACTATCATGCAAAACCGTCCCAAGTCCCAGCTCAGCCCTTGTCCTCTTCTACCAGCTATTGGCCAGAGGTGAGTCTGGGCCCAATAGGGGCTGTCTGTCCCTACAACCTCTTTTCCCCTCTCCCCCGCCCGAACTCCCTGGGTTGCCCCCTGATCCTGCTGCTTCTGTCTCTGGTCCCCATCGAGAGCACCCTTGGAGCTCTGATACACACCCACCCATTCCCACCTTCAGCCTAAGCCCCCCACCCTGTGCCCTACCCTACCCACGGTCCTGCCTCTCTGGTTGAGCACTGGGACAGAGAGTGGAACCAACAGTCCACCCTACTTAGAAGACTTCTCAGAGCAACTCTGAAAAAAGGAGACCTGACTATTCACACGGGACCACCCATAATTTCCACCTGCTTGGTCTCTGACCCCACCTCCAGTCCTCTGCTGGAGTCCCGGGCCCCTCCTAGAGATCCGCCTATCTCTGCGGGACCACTGTGAGTTCCTGCTGGCATCTTCTACTGGATCCTAATCCTTGACCACATCCCTGGGTCCCTGTCTGCAGAGAAACCTCCTAGATAGCTTGGACCACACAGAGCTACAGATATTGAATCTCAGACTCACATAAGCCCATCGGGGAAGTACCATAGAGAGAGGGGGAGACCCCACAAACACCTACTGGAAGAAGCTATGGGAAGAAGGCAATACAAGAGAACACCTAACAACAGAAAGACAAGCATGACAGCACCAGAATCTAGGAATCTACACCAACTAGAATGGAACACACAACAACAAAGCAAGGAAGCAGAAGGGTACCACTTAAAATTACCATCATAAAAATGATAGAGGCCCTCAAAGAAGATGTGAGTAAATCCCTTAAAGAAATGGAGGAAAAAAAACAAACAAAAAGGTGGAAGAAATGAACAAATTCCTCAAGGAAAGTACAGAAAGCCAAGAAAAAACTATTAAGCAGGTGAAGGAAACAGTTCAAGACTTGAAAACTGAAATTGAGAAAATAAAGGCAACACAAACAGAAGGAAGGCTGGAAATAGAAAAACTGGGCAAAAAATCGGCAGCTACATACACAAGCATAACGAACAGAATTCAAGAGATGGAAGAGAGAATCTCAGGCACAGAGGATAAACTAGAAGAAATAGATTCATCCACCAAAGAAAATCATAAATCCAACAAATCCTTAACACAAAACATCCAGGAAATGTGGGACACCATGAAAAGGCCAAACCTAAGAATAATAGGCATAGAGGAAGGTGAGGAAGCCCAGCTCAAAGGTGCCAAAAACATATTCAACAAAATCATCGAGGGAAAACTTTCCAAATCTGAAGAAGGACATGCCCCATGAAAGTACAAGAAGCATACCGAACGGCCAAATAGGCTGACCAAAGAAAAAAGAACCCTCGACATATAATAATCAAAACACCTAGCATACAGAATAAAGAAAGAATATTAAGAGCAGTGAAGGACAGGTAACATATAAAGGCAGACCTATCAAAATTACACCTGACTTCTCCATGGAAACCCTCAAATCCAGAAGGTCCTGGATAGATGTTACAAAAGTATTAAGAGACCACAGATGCCAGCCTAGGCTACTAGAGTCCAGCAAATCTCCCAATCACTATAGATGGAGAGAACAAGATATTTAATAACAAAACCAGACTTTCCCAATACATGTCTACAAATCCAGCCTTACAGAAAGTATTGAAGGGAAAACTCCAACCCAAGGAAGGTAACTATGCTCACAAAAATGTAGGCAACAGATAATCCAACTACACCAGAAACCTTGGGTAAAGCAGAACTAATATATTCACAATACCACTGCCAACAACAAACCTAAATCAAACAAGCATCAACAATCAATGGTCCTTACTCACCCTCAACATTAATGGTCTTAAATCACCTATAAAAAGACACAGGCTAACAGAATGGATATGAAGACAGAATCCATCCTTCTGCTGCATACAAGAAACACATCTAAGCTTCAAAGATAGACATTACCTCAGGGAAAAGGGTTGGGCAAAGATTTTCCAATCAAATGGAAATAAGAAGGAAGCAGGTGTAGCTATTCTAATATCTAACAAGTTAGACTTCAAACCAAAATTAGTCAAAAGAGATGAAGACGGTTATTTCATATTCATTGCAGAAGAAATCCATCAACACAATGTCTCAGTTCTGAACATCTATGCCCCTAATAAAAACATCCACATTCGTAAAAGAAACACTACTAAAACTCAAAGCTCATATAAAACCTCACACACTTATATTGGGAGACTTCCCAATACACCACTCTCAACACTAGACAGGACCACAAATCAGAAACTCAACAAAGAAAGAAAAGAATTAATAGAAGTTACCATCTCAACTGGGGTTAACAGACATCTATAGAACATTCCTACCAAGGACAAAATAATATACCTTCTTCTCTGCTCCACATGGAACCTTCTCTAAATCGACCACATACTAGGTGACAAAACAAACCTCATCAGATACAAGAGAATAGGAATAGTCCCCCTGTATCTTATCGGACCACCATGCTTTAACTATTGAAATTCCCAACAACAACACAAATAGCAGAAAACCTGCAAACTCATGGAAACTGAACAATGTGCAATTGCACCACTCTAAAAGAAGAAATAAAGAAAGAAATTAAGGGCTTTCTAATATTCAACGAGAATGAGGATACAACATACCTGAACTTATGGGACACCCTGAAAGCAGCACTACGAGGGAATTTCATTGAACTAAGTGCCCATATGAAGAAAAAATAGAGGATAGTCACATAAGAGAATTAACAGCACAACTGAAAGCCTTAGAGAGAAGCGAATTCATCCCATAGGAGTAGATGCCAGGAAATAATCAACTTGAGGGATGAAATCAACAAAATAGAAACTAGGAAAACAATACAAAAAAAAAAAAAATCAATGCAACGAAGAGTTGGTTTTTTGAGAAAATCAACAAGATAGACAAACCTTTATCCAAATTAATGAAAAAGCACAGAGAGAACATGCAAATTAACAAAATCAGAAACAAAAGGGGAACATAACAACAGACACAAAGGAAATCCAGACAATTTTCAGGTCATACTTTGAAAACCTGTATTCCACAAAAATTGAAAATTCAAAGGGAAATGGACAAATTTCTGGATAACTATCACTTACCAAAATTAAATCAAGAACAGACAAACAACTTAAATAGACCTATAACCCACAGATGAAATGAAGCAGTCATTGAAAGCCTTCCAACCAAAAAAAAAAAAAAAGAAAAAGCTAGGGCCATATGGATTCAGCGAGAATTCTACCAGACATTCAAGGAAGAACTAATAACACTAGCTCCTCAAACTGTTCCACAAGATAGAAATAGAGGTTCATTGACAAACTCTTTTTATTGAGGTACAATAACCTTGGTACCCAAACCTCACAAAGACACAACTAAGAAAGAAAACGACAGACCAAAATCCCTGATGAACATCGATGAAAAAATACTCAATAAAATACTGGCAAACCGAATTCAAGAATACATCAGAGAAATCATCCACCATGACCAAGTAGGCTTCTCTCCCGGGAATTCAGGGATGGTTTGGAACATATGAAAATCTATCAATGTGATCCACCATACATACAAACAGAAAAAGAATAACCATATGATTATCTCTCAGATGCGGAGAAGGCTTTTGACAAAAATTCAACACCCTTTCATGATAAAGGTCTTGGAGAGAACAGGGATAATAGGAACATACCCCTAACCATAATAAGAGCGATATACAGCAAACCAACTGCCAACATCAAACTGAATGAAGAGAAAACTTAAGCCAATTCCTCCTAAAATCAGGAACAAGTCAAGGCTCGCCCCTCCCTCTGTCCATATCTCTTCAATATCGTACTAGAAGTTCTAGCTAATGCTATAAGACAACAAAGGAGATCAAGGGGATCCAAATTGGAAAGGAAGAAGTCAAACTGTCTCTATTTGCAGATGATATGATAGTTTACATAAGCGACCCAATAAACTCTACCAGGGGAACTCCTACAGCTGATAATCACCTTCAGCAAACTAGCAGGATACAAGATAAACTCAAAAAAATCAGTAGCCCTACTTTTTTCAGACGTCCAAGAGACAGAGAACGAAATCAGAGAAACATCACTCTATACAATAGTCACAAGCAACATAAAGTATCTTGGGGTAATGCTTACCAAACATTTAAAGACCTATATAATAAGAACTTTGTGGCTCTAAAGAAAGAAATTAAAGAAGATACCAGAAAATGGAAAGATTTCCCATGCTCTTGGATAGGTAGGGATAAACATAGTAAAAATGGCAATCTTGCCAAAAACAATCTACAGATTCAATGCAATCCCCATTAAAAATCCCACCACACTCCTTCACCGACCTTGAAAGGATAATAATCAACATTATATGTAAAAACAAAAGACCCAGGATAGCCAAAATAACCCTATACAATAAAAGAACTTCAGGAGGCATCACCTTCCTGACTTTAAGCTCCACTACAGAGCTATAGTTCTGAAAACAGCCTGGTATTGGCATAAAAATAGACAGGTAGACCAATGGAATCAAATTGAAAATCCTGATATTAACCCATGCACCTATGAGCACCTGATTTTCGACACAATAGCTAAAATTATACAATGGGGCGAGGACAGCATCTTCAACAAATGGTACTGGCACAATTGGATGAGGGTCTGTAGAAAACTGCAGATAGACCCATGTCTGTCACCATGCACAAAACTCAAGTCCAAAAGGATCAAAGACCTCAACATCAATCCAGCCACATTGAACCTCTTAGAAGAGAAAGTAGGAGGAACCCTTGAACAAATTGTTATAGGAGATCCCTTCTTGAACATAACTCCAGGGGCAAAGACAGTGAAACAATTAATAAATGGGACCTCTTCAAACTTAGAAGCTTCTGTAAGGCAGAGGACAGAGTGGACAAGATCAAACGGCAGCCCAGAGACTGGGAAAAGATTTTCACCAATTCTATATCTGACAAAGGGCTAATCTCCAAAATAAACAAAGAACTCAAGAAACTAGTCAACAGATCACCAAAGAACCCTATGAAAAAAATGGGGTACAGAACTGAAGAAAGAATTCTCAATAGAGGAAATCAAAAAGGCTGAAAGACACTTAAGAAAATGCTCCACATCCTTAGCTGTCAGGGAAATGCAAATCAAACAACTTTGAGATACCATCTTACTCCTGCCAGAATGGCTAAAATTAGAAACACCAATGATGATTTATGTTGGAGATGTGGAGA